>NW_012121266.1:72138-81267 GCF_000951035.1 Colobus angolensis palliatus
AGCCCACTCTTTCTCAAGTCCTTGGGGGTTTGGCCCTGATCAGGGAGCAATACCACCTCTGCCCAATTGGCCAAACCCTTGGAGTCATCCTTGAAGGCTGTCTCTCCCTAGGAGCCCCCTCCGTCTCACGCTCCTCCCTGTCCTTGCTCCGCCCCCTCTACTCAGCCTTCCTGTAACGGTGCGCACCAGTCTGCGTCCTTGCTCTAAGCATTCCTATAGCTCCCCATCGAACTCAGAGTGGTGTCTGTGGCCTGCCAGGCTCCGTCACCTCTGGCCTCACTATACCTGTGGGGCATGTTCACTGGCTCACTGTCTATCTTCCCCACAGGCATGCGACTCCACTAGAACTAGCACTGTCTGGTGTGCTGGTTTTGCCTGTTCTGCCTCTAGGCTCTCCCCTCCAGCCCACACCAGCCCGCTGGGGACCGGCCTCACCTGCTTCCCTGCAGCACGACGCTGCCCTCCGGGGTGGCCCTAGGCCTCATGACATCGCTGTTCTGTCCCCCAACCCTGACTCAGCCTCCCCAACTCCTGGAGCCCTGAGGTCTCAGCTCCTGTGACTTCTCCTCCAGGAAGCTTCCTGGAACCACATCCCAGACTGGAGAGGGCCTGTTCTGGTTCCTGTGCCCCCTCGCGCCCCTCGACCGTGGCCTTGCTGTCCCGTTCACTCCTTGTCCCTCCTCAGGACTGTGATCACGTGCCCGAGGCCCAGCACAGAGGAGTGCTCTTCCAATGACAGCGATGACCATGAGGGCTGCAGTGCTTCTCCCCAGCAGGCCTCTGCATCTCTCTGTCCCCTCCCCAGGTGTCTGTCTCCCCTGCATGCCCATCACTGTTTACCCCGGCTCATGTGCAAGGAAGGACAGAGTGAGCACTTGAGTGGCCATGGGCAAGGACTCACCGCATTTGCTGTCCTGTAGCACCTGGCCGGCGCCACACGCCCCCTGCCCCTCCAGGGCCTTGGCTGGCCTCTGGGCTACCTCGTACTCAGTGCCTGAGACCTGGACATAGAACTGCTGCCGGCCAATGGACTTGCGCAGGGTCTTGATGGCAGCCTGCAGGCTCTGTTCCGCTCGCTTCCGCAAGCAGTCTGCTTCGCAAGTGTCTGCAGGGGCAGGGAGATGGAACGTGAATCACTGGCAACCCTGCTAGCCGCTGCCTTTTTAGCTGAGGGTTCCCCCGCGCCAGGCCCTGCACTAGGCTCAGACCACCTCAGCGCATTCTCACAACAGTCCTGGGGCAAGGGGCCACTGTCGTGCCCGTCTGACAGATGAGGAGGCTGCGGAGCTGGGAGGCAGGGCCTGCCCAAGGCCACGCAGCAGACCTGAGTGCAGTCCAGGCAGCTGCCACTGCAACACATCACCCCCCAGAGTGCGACTCATAGGGCAAGAACTCCTTTCTGTCACTCAAAGACCTCGAGGACTGCCATTGTCCCCAGGATAGTGTCCAGCTCTCTGGCCTTGAATCCAAGGCCATTTAAGGTCCAGCCCCGTCTGGCCTTGCCAGCCTCATCCCCTCCACTCTGACCCTCCCTGTGGATTCCAGTATCGAACCACCTGGCCCTACTCACTGCTTCCTGGACACCTGCTTCTCTCTCCGACCTCCGTGTCTTTGCCTATTCTTTTTTTTTTTTTTAATACTTTACTGTGCGCAACGTGCAGGTTTGCTACATATGTATACATGTGCCATGTTGGTGTGCTGTACCCATCAGCTCGTCAGCACCCATCAACTCATCATTTACATCAGGTATAACTCCCAATGCAATCCCTCCCCGCTTCCCCCTCCCCACAATAGTTCCCCTTCCCGTGTCCAAGTGATCTCATTCTATTCCCTCTGCCTGAATGCCATTCCTTGCCACCTCTTCCACCCAGTGAGCTTGATTCCAAGCTCTCATTCAAATGGTGCCTCTTCTGGGAAGGCTTCCTGATATGGTTTGGATATTTGTCTCTTCCAAATCTCATGTTGAAATCTGATCCCTAATGCTGGGGGTGGGGCCTGGTGGGCGGTGTCAGGGTCACGGGATAGGTCCCTCATGAAAGGCCTGGTGCTGTCCTTGTGGTAGTGAGTTCTTGCTGGCTCTACTAGTCCCCACGAGATGTGATTGTTGAAAAGATGCAGGCACCCCCTCCCCTCTCTCTTGCTCCTTTCCTCTTGCCATGGGATGCCAGCTGCTCTTCACCTTCCTCCTTGATCAGAAGCAGCCTAAGGCCTCACCAGCCAGACACCGCTACCGTGTTCTCAGCCAGCCTGCAGAGCCCAGAGCCAATAAACTCTTGAGCTTGCAGAGCCCAGTGCCAATAAACTCTTTTCCTGATAAATTATCCAGCCTCAGGTGTTCCTTTTAGCAACGCAAATAGACTAAGACATTTCCTTTTTTTTTTTTTTTTTTTTTGAGATGGAGTCTCACTCTGTTACCCAGGCTGGAGTGAAGTGGTTCGATCTCAGCTCACTGCAACCTCTGCCTCCTGGGTTCAAGCGATTCTCCTGCCTCAGCCTCTTGAGTAGCTGAGATTACAGGTGCCCACCACCACACCTGGCTAATTTTTGTATTTTTAGTAGAGACGAGGTTTCACCATGTTGGCCAGGCTGGTCTTGAACTCCTGACCTCAAGTGATCCACCCACCTTGGCCTCCCAGAGTGCTGGGATTACAGGTGTGAACCACCGTGCCCAGCCAAAGACATTTCCTAAGCCCTCCTGTGGGGAGAGACCTCAGCTGTATGCATTGTTTGTTCTTGTGCCCCCGCCCCCCCAGAGTCTCACCTGGCAATGGGAGGTTTGCACGTGCGTCTGCCTCTCTGGCTGAGAGCGTTACCTGGGTGGAGACTTTTCACAGTGCCCAAGCCCACAGCCAGGCCCACACCACACTTATCTGCTGACACATCCCATCTCTTCAACATCAGTGACTCACAAGTTGACACTCATGTATAGCCAAGAGCAAAGTGCTGCTGTGACACCTGAGCCAGCATTAGAACCCCCTTCTGGAACCAGGAAAGACAGTCCTTGGCTCAACCATTCTAGGGGGGCTGTATCTATTTGTCCTCCCGGGCCCCAGCAGGAGTGTGGAGGGGCAGATAAGGGTCATGTGACTTTTGCGGTCACCTTGTCTCATTGCCCTGGGCTGTCCCTTCTATCCTGGCTGCCGGCGTTGACCCCTGCCAGCTCCCTTTGATTGTGGGCCTGCCTCTGTCTCCAGCCACAGCTGTGCTCTGATGGGAGCCCAGCCTCATGCCTGGCAGGCCCCTGGCAGCGCCCCCAGCCTGTTGTCCTCCTTCAGGCCTGCAGAAGCCCCCAAGAGAACCCCTCACCTACCTGAGGCCTCTTCCATCTTTGTCTCGATCTCAAACTCTGCTGTGATGTGGGACACCTCCTTGGATGGGGACTTGCGGCCACGGCGCCTCTTCTTGGAGGAGTCACACTTGAGGGTCACGAAAGTCACATGGCAGTGGTCTGGACAAGGAAAGGACCACTGTGGCAAAGGCGGCATGGGGCGGGCAGCAAGGTCCTACCAAGCCCTGCACGGAGTACCATCGGCAAGGACCCCCGTGCCTAGCAGTCCGTGGTGCAGATGGAAAAACTCAGGCTAGAGAAGGCCAGGGCTGGTTCGGGGTCTCAGGAGGGGCTGGTGGCTGAGCCAGGTCTCACGCCCGGTCCATCACGCTGCTGCAGGTGGAGGCACCTCCTACATATTCATGAATGAGGCTGCGACCCCAGCTCTGGGCTTGCTGAGGGTGTGGCTAGTGCAGACTGGGCTCCGGGCAGAGCCTGCTGCGTGCTGAAAGCTCTGTTAGGTTTGAGGAGGAATCTTCACGGGGACAGAGCTGGTGCCTTCCTCTGGGGCCCCTTGTACCAAGTTTGCCTCTGCTGTTCCCCCAGCCTGGAAGGTCCTTGGAAACTCTCATTCAATAAACAGCTGGCAGGTGAGAGAGGCCTCCACCCTCGGAAACCAGACTCGCTGGACCCTGGGCCCCCAGCTCCCAGGCATGAGGACTCTCCCACGGCCCCCTCGGTGTGGGTTGGCAGCAGGGCGGCCCACTCACCCAGCAGCGGCTGCCTGGCGGTCTCCTTTGCTCGCGCCTGGCTGTGGGGCCAGAGATGGCACTTGGCATCTCGGATCTTGAAGCGGGCCTTCTGTTTGATGGGGGTGGCAGGGGCATCTGGGGAAAGCCAAAATTCCCCCAGGTGGTGGCCTCTCCTGCAGGCAAGGAGGTGGTGGGGGACAGGGGCTGCCACGGACAAATCCATCTGGGGCTGGGGCTTGGTCTGAGTCCCTGTGCCCTGATAGCTCTCCTGGCCTGGGGGACCCTCTCCTGCCCCTTTCTCTCCCTGTAAGGCCTAAAACAGGTGAACACACGGATGGTGGGGTCCAGTTCAAGCCCAGGGGCCACCCACCAGAGGTCTTCTTTGAAGGAGGAAAGGGATCTTCCTACCTCCTCCCCATCACCAAGCCATGACTGTGTTTTAGGAAAGAGCGTAGAACAGAAGAGAGAGGAGAGCAAGGAAGGGAAGGTGCTTTGAAATACTGTAGATTCCCAGGACTGCTGGTTCCTTGCAAGAACAAATCATAGCCCTCGGACTAAAGACTCTACCACCGCAGGTGCTTAGAATAAAATCACACATGCATTCAACATACAGACATGGGCCAGGTGCGGCGGCTCACACCTGGAATCCCAGCACTCTGGGAGGCCGAGGCAGGCAGATCACTTGAGGTCAGGGGTTTGAGACTACCCTGACCAACATGGTGAAACCCTGTCTCTACTAAAAATACAAAAATTAGCCAGGTGTGGTGATGGGCACCTGTAATCCCAGTTATTCGGGAGGCTGAGGCAGGAGAATTGCTTGAACCTGGGAGGCGGAGGTTGCAGTGAGCCGAGATCACATCACTGCACTCCAGCCTGGGTGACAGAGTGAGACTCCGTTAAAAAAAAAATAATAAAAATAAAGAACCATACAGAAATGCACCTATCTATCGAATTCAGCATCCTGAGTAAGAGAAGTTGCTGAAGACACAACCCCCAGCTCCTTAGCTGGCAGGCACTAAGGCTGGCTGTGCCATGCTGACCAAGCCCGGCGGGTTGCTCCCGAATGGCTGGAACCGTGCTGCACCTCGGCGCTTCTTGGCAGGCTCTGCACGGTCAGGCCAGCTCTGACTCGGGAGAATCTAATAGCCACAGCAGATGTGGCTTACTCCACCCAGACAGGCTGAGATCTGTGCACTCACAGCACATTAGGGTCCCTGAACCGCTCTGGCTGTGACCTCAGAGCCGGAAGGGCCCTCCCATGGTTCCCTGACCCTGGGCTGGAACTCGGCCTGCAGCATGCTGGCTTCTAGGTCCTGGGCCTGGCTCATCGCCAGTGCCCCAGGCCACACGGGGCAGGGCTGAGAGCAGGAAGGTCTTCCCTGGGCGGTGCCCCTTCCTCCCCTGCCAGCATGATGCTGGATGCAAAGTCAAGGTCACCCAGTGGCATGCAGCATGGACAGGCCGAGGGGTTACCTGAGCAGCTGGGCCCGAGGCCAGAGCTGGTGCCGTTGCGTTTCTGCAGCGCCTTGCCCTGCGGCCCTGGAACTCCGCAGCTCAGGACGTAGCTATTTTCCGAGTCTGCAGAGAAGCCAGTGGGTGAGGTGGGCCTGGGTGCGCCTCCCTCCCACGGCCCTCAGATTCTTGGGGCCTCCGAGGGATTGTGGAGTGAGACGAAGATCACGACAGATTCTTCCGCCAGTTTCTGCTACACAACCACAGTTAAGTGGCCAGGAGGAGGGAGCCCACTGGGTTTACTGAGGACAGTGAGGCCCACAGAAAACCAGACAGCTGCCTTAGGGTCACTCAGTTATCAGAGACCCTCATTCCTAGGTCGGGGCTCTTCCCTGGAGGACAGTTGGGAGCAATGGTGGGACCCCAGGGAAGGAGAACCCCCTGCCACAGCTCCCCATCTCAGGGACAGCCGGGTTACCTGGCATGAAGAGCGTGTGGGCCGGGCAGGAAAGGAAGCAGCTCTCCACACCGCCCACCTTGCTGCAGGACAGCTGGGCCCGGGGGGAGGTCTTGGCGCGAGAAAGACACTTGCCTGTCTCTGTGAAGGGAGATGGTAGAGAGGGCTGAGAGAGGCCAGGGCAGAGGCTTCCTAGAGCCGGGAGGGTCCTGGGCATGGCCTAATGGGGACTCCCCCCACTGCCCTCTTCCATGGCTGGGCTGGCTTGGTGGGAAGGTGCCTGGAGATCACAGGTCCCTTGGTCGTGTGGGGATGCTGGGCCCAGACAGCTGGCTCAGTCCCTCCTCCCGCTCAGGCTCCAGTCCTGGCTGTGAGAAGGTTCCTGTCCCCATCCCCAGACCAGGAACTCCCTGAGGGCAGGGCGGAGTTCTCCAGGGCAGGCGTCTGTTCCCCCTGGCGGTAAATGAACATGGGCTTCCTGGGAGGGGCCATGGGAGGGACTGTTCAGAAGCACCTCTTTGGGGCAGCCCCTGATACAGCCATCAGGTGTCTGGAGACGTCCGAAACAGCCTCCAGAACTTCTCACATGCTGACTTATCTTTAGAGGATGAAAAAGTCCCCCGGACTCCGAGGAAAAGACTGACGGTTCTACAGCCATGGTAAATACCAGAACTGATTTTACAGACAGCTAATGGGTCAGTAACAGCCGGCTTACGTGGCGCGCCTTGAGTGACAGCCTCACACTCTGCTCAGTCATCAGTGTGGGGTCACTCCAGGGTAACTAGGCTTCCAGGCTCAGGCAAGTCACCTCCCTTCTGTAACCCACACAGGCCATGCTTTTAGACTCCCATCACCCTGATCCCAACCTGCCTGGAATAAGCTTGCTCCAAATCGCCAGGGAAGCCCGACAGTTTGCCTTGCTCCCTGAGCCTGCCTGACCAACACAGCTCCCTGTTACTTAAGTGACAGCTCAGCTTTCTGGTTTCAGATACTGAGCGGTGGCTGATCTCATCCTTTGGTAATTCTGGAGGTTCCCCCAAGATTGTTTTAGAAACCCTTGCTTCCCAGTGTCCTTTGGGAGCCGTGGGCCACAGGTGTCCTTGGTCAAGCCCCTGGGGCCCACATTTTGTCTGTCCTGCTGATTGCTTTCTGGGAGGGCACAGTGTGGCAACACTCTGAGCTCTCACTGGTTTTGCTGCTCTCTTGCGCTGACTGCTTTGTTGGCAAGTGGGCCTCTGGCTGCAGAGCAACACCTTGTGTTCGGAGACGCACATTTACCTGCGTGGTCTGCTGCTGGGCACTTTGCTTTTGCTTGACTATTAGATAAAGGTTTATCCCATGAGTTTTGTTGTGCTCTGACTTGTCTTGTGTCTGCTGGATAGACCACAGGGCGCTCCTTGGGGAGCAGATGGCAACACAGACCCTGCATGCTTCCAGTTCAAGCTGGCTTCCAGGATCAACAGACAGAGGTCTATGATACTAGGGGCCAATTCCCGTAGGCGACTAGGCAGTTGTCCTTGGGTCTCTTCTAAAATCTTCCTGGGGGCACTCCTGTTCTGCCAACACGTGAAAGGAGGCTCCTTTGTTTTCTCCATATTCTGGGGTCACAGCTGGCAGATCACTGACTGCACGGCCCTTTCCAGCCTGTGTATGTTTGGGGGAACCGGGAACGTCATTCTTTTGAAGCGCACGCTTTTGACTGATGAAAGTGATGATCATGGGCTGGTTATGCCAAGGCTGCAACTTCCCTGGCTGAGCTCCTGCAGCCTTATGAATTTAGACTATTATCCTAACTTGTGCTTCTCTTGGTAAATGGCGTACTGCCCCCTACTCACCACAAAACCCAAACAGCGACAACCACCACCAACTTAGAATAACATTGGTCATTGTGGGAACTTCTGACACATCAAAACTCATACATGAATATATTTAAGAAGAGCTCTAAAATGTTAGGAGACAAAATGCCATCATTTAATAGCTTCTGCCACTGGTATACCTTGGCCTCAGTTTCCTCCCGCCCAAACCTTCTGAAATCCACTTGCCGCTCTCTCCGCCCAGCTCCATCTTCCCCAGCCACTCATCACAACCTACCTTCTCTGCTCCTGCCCCTCACCTCCTACACAAGCACCTCCTCCCTTAGGGTTTATCCCAGGAAAGGAAAAATCCTATTGCACAATATTCCATTAAAGTTGCCGAGCCAGAAATCAGATCTCTAATGCTAGATGTAAAGCCAGGCTAGAGCTATGCTGAGTGCTGAAGGAAATTTTCCTAAACTCCAGGAGACAGACGAACATTTGCTTAAGAATTCAGGATATTGCTGGATAGCTATTGTCCTGGGTGATCAGATCTGTATCACAATGAGTTCACCTAACTGTTAGGATCTTGGATGGAAGAAAAGGTTCAAAAGCAGCAGACGGTAAAGAGCAGTAGAAGCGGCCGGGTGCGGTGGCTCACACCTGCAATCCCAGCACTTTGGGAGGCTGAGGCGGGTGGATCACAAGGTCAGGAGCTCGAGACCAGCCTGACTAACATGGTGAAACCTCCTCCCTACTAAAAATACAAAAATTAGGTGATCTGGTGATGTCCCCACCTCAGCCTCTCGAAGTGCTGGGATTACAGGCCTGAGTGACTGCGCCCAGCCAAACATTTCCTTCTGAGAAACTAAATGTGTCAGCCTCTTTCTTCCACCACTCAGTTTCCTTGGCCCTTGGAGGCAGGTTTGCGTAAACCTGCTCACCACGGAGCAATGACCCCGTAACATCCTCAATGAACAACGCTTTCCTGCAAAGAATCTGAAGGTACCATATCCTTCCTATGCTCCTAAGACGGATATCCCCTAATGCTGCGTCTGCCACCAACCAGCACAACCCCAAACAAGCTCTTTCCCGAAACTCAACAGAAGAGCAGCACTTGACTTTGTTCAGTGAGACTTTGCCTGAACCGCACAGCACTTCCTTCTGTAAGTACGTGAGAAACTCAGCCTTCTGATTTCAGATATTAAATGATGGTCTGTATTCGCCAACGCGTTCATTCACCCGACAAATACTGACTCGTGTCTATGATTGTCAGGGTCTGTTCCAGGAGCTGGGGCTCCGGCAGTGAATGGGACAGGCCGAGAAGACCTGTTTAACTATGTAAAGCTTCCATTCTAGTGAGGACAGAGAGACGGACAGACAGACAGACGTAAACCAACACGAACC
>NW_012121266.1:85525-87481 GCF_000951035.1 Colobus angolensis palliatus
GGACCCTTCCCCGCTAGACCTGTGGAGCCCAGAGCCCCAAGGCCTCAGAGAGATGAGCCTGGAAGGGCGTGGAAAAAGATCCAGGTGGGGGTGGGGCGGGTGAGGACAGGGCCTCACAAGCGATCTCACCTCCTCCTCGACAGCCGCCTGCCTCTTTCAGGGGGCAGCTGGGATGCAAGGTCAAGGGCTCTCTTCAGCCCACTGCAGAACTTGGCAAGGCCAATAGAGAAAAACGTCAAAGTCAGAGGAACCCTGATAGGGCCTGGACAGACGCTGTGCTCCTGACCAGACCTCAGGCCCTGAGGAGGACAGGGCCAGGATGCCCGTCCAGGGACGAGGAGGCTGAGCCTGGGGAAGGGAGTGGCTGACCCAGGGCACACTTGATTCTGAGGACAGCCGGCCCTGGTGCCACTCCTGCCAGCCTCCTGCTTTTACATTCCTCAGGGACCTTTCGGGAGCACAGCCCTCACTTTTCAGGGCCTCACCCTGCCCTGTGCCAGCCCCTGAGCTGCACTGACAGGCAGAAGCACAGCCCAGTACCCAGACAAGGCCACATGCTGCCCGCAACTGCTGGTACCCCACAGGCACAAAACAACCAGACCACAGCTGGATAATCGTCAGGGCAAGAGAGCCCCTGCCCTGCCACATGGGGTGCTCCACCCCCTGCACTTTCTCCCAGTGTGGGGTCCGCAGGGCACCTGTCTCCTTCCTCATGGCCTCATCCGGCCCCACCAAGTTCCTTGTGGTCCCCTAAACCTCCTCAGTCCGGCAGTGCCATCTCCTGTGTGGGTTTCGTTCCCTGGCTCCTCCTGGAAAATCCCTACTCACCCCTCAAGCATTTCACCAACGGACCCTCCCCTGTAGCCTTCCCTGACCCCGCTCTGCACTGCCAGCCTCTGGGCTCCCGCTGCATCCCGGATCCCACTAGACTCGTCCTGGGCCGGGATTCTTGGCTTCTGTCCAGACCCCTCCTTCTCATTATCCTTGTTCCCAGCAGGTGAGGATTGTTCCAGAGCGCCTGCCTGCAATGTGCAATGCTTTCCAACAGATGGCAGCATCCCACCTCCGAAGCCAGAGGAGTTCGATGCTGGGAGGCCCGTGGGCCACATGGGGAGGGAGGCGCTGGGTGAGCTGATGAGCTCGGCCACGGCTCCCTCTGCCACCTGGGACATGTGCTGAAGCCCTCCTGGGCCTCAGTTTCCCATCAATAAAAGGAACAGATTGGACTGGATGTCCCCTAGAGTCATAAAGTACCCCGTTCCCTCGGGCCTAACCCCACCTGCACTCCACTCCTAGGAGCCTGAGTCAGCCCAGGAGGGGAAGAGGCATGACCTCACTGGGCCCAAGGGCCACCTGGGGCATGGCAGGGGCTCACCCTGGCAGGTGCGCTCATCGGTGAGCAGCTTGTAGCCCTTCCGGCAGCCGCACTCGAAGCTGCCCACGGTGTTGCGGCAGAAGTGGTCGCAGCCTCCGTTGTTGACCAGGCACTCGTTGATGTCTGTGGGAGCCAAGGGGGATGGAGGAGTGAGAGCCAGGAGAATCAGCTTGCGTGACCAGCGGGGGGACGACAGACTAGCGGCGGGGATGATACTGCTCTGACTTGCCTGGTGCCCACTTCCCAGGCTGGCTGCTGGCTCCCCAGCTGGGCAGAGGGGTGGAGACCCTGTCTCGCAGGGGTCAGGGCAGGGGCTGGGTTGTACTGCAAAGGGCCAGCTCCCCAAGTTTCACCACTTCCCCTGAGACTTGGCAAGCCTGGGATGTGCGACATTGAGTAGAGAGGAAGTGATGGCTGCTGTGCCCAGCAAGAAAGCAGGGACGGTGACTCTCCCATGTCCTCTCATCTGCAGGTTCAGGGAGGCCTCCTGGCCAGCAGGGAGGCTGGAGCAGGCAAGCACCACTTCTGGTGACCTCAGCAAGCTCCTGGACTCCTGAGCCTTGGCCTCCTGTCTGCAGAGC
>NW_012121266.1:89271-89680 GCF_000951035.1 Colobus angolensis palliatus
ATTGTTCCCACTCGGGTAACAGCCCTGGCCGTGGCCTCCCTGGCCCAGAGCACTGCGGAGGGAGGAGAGGAAACAGGCAGTAGGTGGGGGGTTGTCCCAGATTGTTCTGGAGACGCTCGGAAGAGGGGCTGGTGTCCCTGGGGGAAATGCAGGCTTCCGCTGAGGAAGGGAAGATACACGTCTGCCTTCTCTCACTGCCGGCCACCAGCAGCTCAGCCCTTCCCCGTTTCCTTCAGCTACAGTCACTTTCCCATCCTCCTAACTCTTCACTTGCCAATGGCAAGCTGCAGTCCTGCATCCTTATTCTTGAGGCCCAGGACCCCGTTCCTCTTGGAGGGACCGATTAGCAAGATAACCGCCTCCCAACACCAAATGGGCAAGGCACCCAGCAGGGAGCCCTTGAGACGAA
>NW_012121266.1:95830-98108 GCF_000951035.1 Colobus angolensis palliatus
AGTTCCTCTCCCCTCCGAGCCCTGTTCTCTAGGCTCTCCCTTCCCGGCCAAGTGTGGGGGTTCTGCCCAGAGCTGGGGTGGCGGCAATTGGAGGGTGGTCTGGAGCGATGCTGGGGGCACTGAGCGCTGCCCCTCACCCTTCAGCACAGGGGGCTCCAGCACTCAGGCCTAACACCCTGCCCCAGGGCCCACAGCTTCTTGGGGGCTCTGTCCATCCTTTGGGGGTAGCTGGATCTCCTGATCCGCAGGGCTGGTCTATGCCTTCCCCAACGCCCGTCTTGAGAGCCCAGCCAGCTCTCCTCTCCCAGCTCCCCAGGCTTCCTGTTTCCCAGGGGTCCCCTCAACCCAGGAGGTACTCGGTAAGTCTTTGTGGGGTGACTCAGGGGACGAGTGGGAGGATACACTTCTGCCTTCCCTCACTGCAAGCCACCGGTGGCCCAGCCCTGTCCCTCCTTCCTTCAACTGCAGTCACTCTCAGATCTTCCTGACTCCTCATTTTCCGATGGCAAGCAGAAGTCCTGAGTCCTTATCTTTTCAGATGGGATCCCCCCAGCCTCGCCCCTTCTGGTAGTGACACACTGTCCTTATTTTTCCTGGCATGAGTAGACCTGCGTGTCCCAGATGGCCCTGCACCAGACTGTCCCCACCAGCTCTGCAAGACCCACTGCTGCCAAAGGTCAAGGGGTTTGGAAACGTGCCACATTCCACCCGCCTTGGGAAGCCACGATATCACTGAGGGCCCAAGGAGTCCCACGGTAGAGACGCTGGCTTAACTATTTAACCCAGTGTGCAGCCAAATTCTCGGACATCAGTGCCATTTTGGCCCAGGAACCTGCTGATGTGCCGTAGGACCTGTGTTCTCTCGCACCCTGCTAGGGACTCTGCTGCTGGCCAGCCCTCCCTTTCCTGGCCTCTCTGACAGCAACACAAATGATTGCCACGTGTTGTTTCCTGCAGCCACATGAGGCCCCCATCCAGCCCAGCCCTGGGCCCGGCTGTGCAAGCACACGGAGGCTCTCGGCCAGGCCGGTACAGGCAGGGGCGCCCACACCGCTCCACATGCTGACCTTTGCATGTCTTCCCGTCCGGCTGCAGCGTGAATCCAACGGGGCAGCTGCATCGCACGCCAGTGGCTGTGTCCTTGCACGTCCGGTCGCAGCCTCCGTTATTGACGGCACACGTCTCTGGGGAGGGAAAGAGACAGAGACCTCAGTCTCCTCGGGCTGAAGCCACTGACTTTCCCCTTCTGTGGAGAGATCTTCTGAGACAGGAGACCTGGGTTCAAGCTCTGGCTCTGATATACTCTCTGGCTGCGGGGCTCCAGGGAAGCTGTGCTGCCTTTCTGAGCCTCAAGCTCCCCATCTGTAAAATGGGGGAATGACACCATTCCTGAGGGGTTGCATGTGATGAGGAATGAGTCTGTAAACTGTAGAGGGCTGTGCTTAGGTAGAGGCTGCTGCCAAGAGGGTCAAAACTATCATCTGGGGCCAGACTGGCCTGGCTATATTTAACCGCCCAGGGCTGGATTCCTAAAACTTTCACCTGCCTGGACTCAGACTCCAAGTCCAGGCTGGAGGTTACTTAGAGGTGACCAGGGCCCCCAAATGCATCTCAGAACGGAGTGGCTTGTGGCCCCGGCCAGAGACCCGAGGGGAGGTTCTGAGGACCTACACATCATCCATCACCTTGATGAGGCTTTCAGCCCAACATCTGTTCTCACTGAGTGATATTCCAAAGGCATCTGGTTTGTGTCCACCTGAAGCTTGTCTAGTGCTTTTTTTTTTTTTTGCAAAATTCAAAGGGGCTAGAGTGGCTCAGGCATAACCGAGGTCACTGAAGCTGTCATGCCGTGAGTGATCCCCCCCAGGCCTGGAGGAGGGGCTCACAGAGCTGGCACACCGGGGTGCCGGGGGCTCGCTCGGCCCTCGGGTCTCTGCCACCTTGGTTACTTCCCGAGCATCTGGCAGGCTTTTATCTTGTGGAAACTGTGGTTGCATGGGCTTCCCTCTTCTCCTTGCTGGGAGGCGGACAGGCAATGGACGTCCATCGCTCATAACCTGGATTCCCCTGCCTGCCTTCACCTCGGCGTCACCTGGACTCCCGGACCTGGTGTGCCTTCTCCCTGAAGGGTCTCCCGAATGGGTTTACTCTGTTCCTGTGCTGTGTTGTCTGCATTTCTGCAGGCTGGGGGGAATAAATGAATATATACTGTCAGCTGTCAGGACTCCTTGGTGCTAATTAAATGAAATGCATGGGGCCTTTCTTTTGAACTTCACCT
>NW_012121266.1:98635-103860 GCF_000951035.1 Colobus angolensis palliatus
CTGGGCCGTCGCCACCGTAGGATGCTGCGGCTGCCAGTGGAAGGCGGGTGGCCTTGACCCTGACACTATTCCTGGCTCGTCCTCTGTGTGTCTCCTCAAATCCCGGACCTCAGCTGGGCACGGGTGGTTTCTATGAACCAGTCTTTTGCCCTCCCACCTCCTGCCATGGCAGTGTGCTGGTCCCAGGGCTTGGACGCCTCCCTCCTGTTCATCCTTCAAGGCCTGACTCAGAGCCCATCTCCGCAAGGAGCCTCCCTGATGCCCTGGACACGTGAGGGAAGGCGTCACCCTCCCTTAGGCTCATGCAGGTGGTATGACTGGCACTTGGCCGACTTATGCCCTCTGTGCTATCTACTGGGACAGTGCAGGTGGGCAGGCCAGCAAACGAGTCCTGGTTGTCACTCACAGAGCCACTCAGGCAGCCACCCCTTGGGGCTGCACCTCCGCACTCACACCTGGAAATAAGGACGAGCCTTCTCTTCCAGGGTGGAGGTGAGGGTCAAATCAACCTGCTTACATGCGCCTGACTTGTTAGTTTCCTCCCTGGGCTGACAACCAGAGAGGGAACTCCTGCCTCCCACCCGGGAATCCATGAGCCAATGGTCTCCCCTCCTGCCTCCCACCCCTGAATCCAGGAACCAATGCCTCCCCTCCTGCCTTCTCAGCCTTTCCTGTGGGAGAGTCCCTCTCTGGAGAGGCAGGCAGAAAACCTGCCTATTTTCCAGGTGGAGGTCATTAAGGCTCAGGCCTTGGAGAGATGGGGGAACATGGCAGGGTGCAGAGGGTAGGGGGAGACAGGCGCTGAAAACTCGGGGCTGAGGGCACTGAGTCTCTGCGGAGGGGGAGGTGAGGTGTGGTGCAGGCACTGGGGGCAGTGACCCTGAGAAATGGACCTGGCCAAACACACTCCAAGAATCCTGGAGGCTCTTCTCTTGCCTAAAGCCCCTAATGGGACTTGGAAGCTCAACCTGAAAGGTCACCCGCTCTCTGGACCAGGCAGCTTGAGTTCCCGAGTTGCCTCAGTCTATGGCTGGTATGTAAACAAGGGGCTCTTAGTCCCTTAGGGCCTGTTCTTGGGTGCTGACCACCCCGATCCACAGCAGGGGTCACATGGTCACCACGGGCCAGGCCCTGCTCCGCCTCCCACTCTCAGGCTCCCAGCCTGCTGGCTCCTGTGCCCTCCACTTCCCTGAAGAGGACATGGTACAGAGCATCAGGAACTCAGCCCAAGGCTGTGCAGCCTCAGTGGCAGAGCTGGAGGGGACCTGTTCCATCTGAGTCTAGCACCCTTGGCTCCTTGTGTGCAGTGACCCACCTGGCAGCGCTAGGGCCCTACCACCAAGCACGTGCCACTGGACTCTTCATCATCCTCCTCTAGCAGCTCCTCCCCCAGAGCTCCCTGTCTGCAGCTCCTCCCCCAGTGCTCCCTGTCTGCAGGAATGCTACCCCTACCTGCCCCAAGCCAAAGCCCCCTCCCATCCCCCTGGGACCCAGGGCCTGGGCCTGCTGCTTCTCCAGCACTTCCCAGCTCTAGCCCCTGCTCTTACTGTGGCCAGGCCACCGCTGTCCTCCTGTGACTGTCACTGCCTCCCATGGTCCCTCCTCCAGACCACTGCCTCATCCTGGGCAGCCAGAGAAACGTGCCCACGTCAGGCTCACGTAAGAGCACTGGGAGCCAGCAGTCCCCAGGACGTTCTCTATCAGGCCCTGTGCAGGCAGGGAGGGTCAAGTGGAGGGAGCAGTCTGGCCTTGGGCCCGCCCTCACCTCTTCCCGCTTTGGGGCCTGGGGCAGGCTGCAGCCTCTTGCCTGGGCCTCCATCCCTCCTCTATAGCACAGGGATGGCCATGTCTGCGGTGTCCACCTCAGCCATATTGTTGTGAGGTTTTTAGATGTTCACTATAAATGCAAGATGGGTAGAGGGAGCAACAGTGAAACTGACCTAGGTCCTTTGGGCTGAAGTGGGGGCTGGGGACTGAAGTCTACAATGACAGGACAGGCGGGCCTGGTGAGGCCGAGCACTGTGTCCCTGGGAGTTTCCAAGCAGAGGCTCTGGTGCTGCTGCTCAGGAGGCCTCTGCCTTCCATGGCAACCAGCCTGGGCATTGCCCCAGCCCCCATCTCTGAGAGCCTCAAAAAACAGCCTCACCTCTCCTGCTGCCCAGGACCAGAGGCCACCCCGACCTGGTATTAGGCCACGCACGGCTGTCTCAGAGACAGTACGAAAGCAGGCCAGGCCGCCTTTACCACGGGGTCCCTCCAAATACAAGCAGCAGACGGGCCCGGTGGCTGCGGCAGTGGCATCTCTGCCAGGTGGGGAGGCTGGGGGTGGGCTCTGGGCCTTCCTCCTCCTCACCCATGGGCCTTCTCTGGGTTCCATCCTGGCCTCTGCCCCTTCTCAGGGCTGACATTATGGCCCCATGAGGAATCTTCCCCACCCCGAAACACACTTGTGGAGGGTGGCTCAGGTGCCTGGGACTGGGAAGAGGAGGACGACGCAGTGCAGCCTCCAAGAGCTTCGTCCCAGGGAGCTGAAGACAGAATTTCCTTGTGGACCCTGGGAGCCCTCCTGTCTCTCTGTCCCCAGCCTCTAGACGAGAGCTACAGAGCTCTTTCTAAAAGCTTTCTTTCTCCACCTGGAGAGATCATGGAACAATACAGCCCTTCGTAGTGGACAAGGCACCTGTCATCCACGAACCTCAGCAGGCCTCACAACAGCCCCACGGGGGACACGGAAGTGCCAAAGCAGACAGGTGCCAGAGGCATGGAGAAGTTACATTGCCTGTGCAGGCAGGAATAGCTACACCGTTTGTGGAACCCAGGGCAAAATAAAAATGGAATGGTCTTGTTCAAAAATTCCTAAGAATTTCAAGACAGAGACAGAACACAAAACCAATGTGGGCCCTTCTGAGAGCGGGGTCCTGGGCCACCGCACACGTCGCACACCCTGGAAGCTGGCCGTGTTCAGGTCACACAGCTATTGGGAGGAGCCAGTATTTGAAACCTGGGCTGCAACACTCCAGGCTGGTGATTAAGCCGGACAAGGCCAGAGAACCAGGACTCTGATGGGATCCTCACCGTGAGGTCTGCACCCCCTGGTGCCCTGGCTTCCTCCTCTAGCTGGTTGGGGGAGCGCTCACCCTGTAGGGCAAGGGTGGCCAAGGAGGAAGGCCAGGTGCAGGGCTGGCTGGGGCTCGAGAGTGTGGGGGGAAAATCTCAGACAAGTTAAAAGGTCGGACCTTTGGTCTCTCTCTGGGGAGCTCCTGCTTTGGGCCAGGCCCTGCAGGGGAGGCCAGGTGCTCTACCGGACCCTGCATGCAGCCTGCCAGCGCTCTGACAGAGGGAAGCAGGGGCGAGGACAGAAGCATGCCTGGGAACAGCTGCAGCCACTGCTGGCCTTTGGGTTGGCACTGCCTGCTTACGCTGCCCCAGGTCTGGGATAAGGTCCTTAAAGGACAGTCTCAGTCACCGTGTGGTGGACAGAAGGAACAGGCACTACAGAGGCAGAATGACAGGGTTCCACATGCCGGCTGTGTGACCCTGGGCAAGCCCCTTGGCTTCTCAGAGTCAGCTTCTGGATGTGTAACATGGAGATGACCATATTTACCACACAGTTCTTGCAAGGCCCGGGCAGAACCGTGGATGCGACAGTACTCTGGAAGCCGCTCTGCGACTGGGTCCACACTCTCACTTTTGGTGCCATTCTTGGAAGCTCCGCCTATGGAGACTCAGCACCCACAGGCAGTTGCTAATTCATTCAATGATTATTGTCTGAACTTCTCTGCTCTGCTAGGATGCGCCTTGGACACAGCCCCTGGTCTTCACAGGCGGGTCAATTTCACGGCGCTAGGTGGCCGGGAGAGGGGGCTACAGAGTTGAATGCGACATGCCCCCGGTGTCAACAGCTTATGGAGGGGCAGGGGGCACAAAATAAGGCCTAGACCTCGCCTTTCTCTCCCAGGTCTGCGCCTTCCGCTCACACTGCCCACCTCCCAGCCCATGCCCCGCCACACCCCAGCACGGTTCCTCAGGGTTCTACAGGGCGCCCCTCCTTGGCCTTGAATAACCAATTCCTCAGGACACAGCAGGCCCCACCTGCCTCCTCAAAAGCTGTCCCGGGCCTGGCCCTGGGCTTCTGCCCCATCGGGCAGCGCTGCTTGTGTGTGTGGAGGCCTCTCCCACTGACCACACGCTCTCCAGGCAGGGCAGTGCCAAGGCGACCAGCACGGAGGCGGTGATTAATGACTAGATTAATGAGCAGGGACTCTGGAGGCCCCAGGAAGAACAGAACCAAGCCAGGGGACTGGGACCCTGCCCTCTGTTGGGCCTGGAAGGGAGAGTGAGCTGGGAGGCGAGGTGGGCAGGACTGAAGTGCGAATGTGCCCCTGGCGGAGGAGGCAGTGCGGTGCTGCGCTGCGCAGGGCATGAGGGCACTCTGTGGTGCACGATGGGAGGGGGGCGTGGGTGCCAGCCTCAGTGCCAGCACACGGGAGGACTGTGGGCAAAGGACCCTCCCCTCCCTAGGCCCCAGGCTTCCCTGTGTCCCGCCTGAACATCGCTGAGGTGCTTTTCACCAGGGCAGAGGCTCTGATCCGGCGGGTCTGGCATGGGCCCAGCGTCCCACAATGGTCCTGCCATGCCCTCTTCCTCCCTTCTCCTCAGTGGCCTACCCTGATGGTGGGAGCAGCCCAGGGTCCTAGCCAGAACCTGCCGATTCCTCAATCAGAGCTGGCCCACCTGCCCTTCCATCCCTAGAATCAACCGAAGCTGCGGTGAAGAGGCGTTGGCCAGCCCTTCCGGCAGATCTGGGGACCTCTGACCCTCTCCCCACAGCTGGCTGCTGAAACCCTCCATGGCACCAGTGAAGGGTGCTTAGGGCAGCACCCTCCATGGCTCCCATTGCTTTGGGATAAAAGCCATGCCATGCTCCCTGGCAAGCCCCTGACGCAGTGGCCCTGATCTCCCTGGCTGGCCTATCTCCCGAGGGGCCCTCTGAACTCCAGGGAGGCCCTGTGGCCCGTCACTAGCACTGTGCAGCAGGCTTATGGCCAGCGCTGTGCTGGGCACCACGAATGTGGCCTCCCTTGCGCCTCTGACAGTCAGCAGGGAGTGGTGGAGGGGACCTGACCCCGTCGGCAGAGGGCCACGCCTGGTCCTGACCACGCCTCCCCGCCTGCCTCTACCTCCACTGGGCACATGGTCAATCCTGAGCTGTCTGCTGAGGGGGT
>NW_012121266.1:108125-109867 GCF_000951035.1 Colobus angolensis palliatus
CTTGGGGACCTGATCAACAGCAGCTGACACTCACTGAGCATGCTCATGCCGGGCCCTGCGCAAAGCCTGGGGAGCCAGAGCTATCACCTGCCTGCCCCTGGAGCGGGAGGGGTGTGGGGTAGAGGGAACCGGATGAGCTGCTTTCACCTGAGCTTTGGTTTCCTTATCTGTAACACTAAACCTTGCAGGTTGCTGGCAACATGGAACATGTCTGGGTATACAAAGAGCCCAGCCTGGACGCTGCTCAACAGAGGGAAGCCTTGCTCCAGGTTTCTGCGAGCTGCCCTGCAGGCGTGGCTGAGGACAGATTAAACAACAACCTGGGGCAGAAGGAGGCAGTGCCCAGTGTCTGAGTACAAACCTCTGCTTCCAGGTGGGCCTCCAGCAGTGGTCACTCCCTACCCCCACCCTCCCCCACCGTGACTTCGTGGGGATCGGGGCAGGGCAGGGAGTATCTGGCACCTGGAGCCTGTGTCCATGCTCTCTCCCTCTCCCTCTCCAGAGCTTCAGCCTGGGAGCTGTGCGGGCCTCCTGGAGGGGTCCGGGTTATAGGCACCAGGCGCTGTCAATCCTGCCGGGTCTCCAGGGCTCCTGTCAGTCCACCACTATGAACTGACCCCGCCAGGCTGGCTCTGGGCTTCTTGTCTCACTGTCTGGGACTTGCCGTCAAGGTTTTGTGCCTCCCTGGCATTCCAGGGTGCCCTAGTGCCATGCTCATGGCCAGTGATGGTGAAGAAGGAAAGGATGGAAAGTGGCTGAGCGCCTGCTACGGGCCACACACGGGGCCAGGAGCAGCCTGTCTAGTGCCTCGGCCAAGCTTCTCCAGAGACTAGAAGCCATCTTTGTAAATGAGAAACTGAAGCTCAGATGTCAGTTGGCCCTGGGGTGCTGGCGGAGTTGGTCACTGGGGAAGCCAGGACTGAACCTGGGTCTGACTGTAGAATCTGGTTCAGGATAACCAGAAAGGTGTCACCGTGTGCTTGACTGGAGTGAAGCTCCAACCACGGATTTCTCTGCTCTTAGAACAAATGCTCGGTCCTTAAAGCAATGACACAGCCTGGTGAGCAACCTGAAACCACCCACCTTCCTTGGGTCAGACCAGGAAATCTGGCCTCAGGAAGCTGCGGGCTGCTGGGAGCTGCCTGCTACTCCTCAGTCAAGTCAGGGCTAACCGTGGCCTGCAGCCAGCGCCTGGCCTGCCCTTAGCTGGATCCAGCTAGAGAGAGGCAAGGGCAGCTTGGATGAGGAGGACCAGCAGGAGGAGCAGGCCGTCGCCCCCCAGGCAGGTGGGGTGAGAGGGAGCTGGTGGGCAGGATGGCAGAGGGGCCTGGTTGGGTGGGCCTGTTTTTACACATGGGCTCTTCCTGAGAATGCAGGTGAAGAGGGTGCCTTGTTCTCGGGCACCTTCCATTTACAGCTCCAGTGGACATCGGTATTACCATGTCGGCCTGCAGGGCCAGGGGGCCAGTGGGGTCAGGACTGGATTAGCAAAAATGGCAGGAGGTCACAGAGGGCACTGAGGTTGCATCTCAAAGGGCTTTGGGGCTTTGGGGCCCACTTAGACCAGCAGCCAAGAAACCTAGGGAGGATTAAGGCAGGGCTGCAGCCCATTCAGATTTCTGCCAAAGCAAAGAGGGCTCTGGCTGTGGCCTCACACAACCGGTGGGGCTGGGAGACAGGGAGCCTGGGCCAGAATCCAGGAGAGAGGAACCAGGGCAGGCAGTGAGATGTGCTCTTGGGTA
>NW_012121267.1:0-1037 GCF_000951035.1 Colobus angolensis palliatus
ATCTCTTGACCTTGTGATCTGCCCGCCTCAGCCTCCCAAAGTTCTGGGATTACAAGTGTGAGCCACTGCACCCAGCCAGCAGGATAGCTTTGCAGGTTGCCTCAGCCAGCCTGCCCCTGGCCCTTTGCACACACGGCCTTGCAGCCCCATGGGGAGGATGGCTTCTCTCCAGCTAGCCCTGCAGCATGCCATGGCCAATCCCATGGGATAGAGGTGGGGGTCCTAACTCCTCACCATCATCATCATCCTCGCTAACCCCATGGGCTGGGCTTGGGCCCATGAAACCCTCATGACTCTCCCCAGGGAGTAAGTGTCCTCATTACCTGTTTTCAGGATTAGGAAGCTGAGGTGAGCGAGGGCTGAGTTCACCCCGCCAGGAAGCAGCTGAACTGGGACTCAGCTCTGCAGCTGGGGACTCCCAAGCACCAACCTCACCAAAGTCTGCTGGATCACAGGTGGGGGCCCAGGCAGCACGCATGTCCCCACACGTGTGGTCTACCCCTCATCCAGGGTGCTCATCCTGGGGTCCCTCTGGGCCCAGGCACATTGCTGCCTAATGAAATCTGTGTTCTGTTGGCAAGAATTTGAGGAGATGGCTCCCATTAAGGTGCACACAGTTACAGCAGACGGTTGGCATTGTCCCTGATGGACGCCCAGAGGATGCCCTCTGGACACCAAGGGGGCCTGAGCCACCCACCCAGCAACACCCAGCCCTGAGCCCTTTGCTGCCCTCACCCTGCCAACCTAATTCAGATCTCTTTCCTCCCCTGCTGACCCCGAACTTCGGCTGAGAAACTCAGGTCTGTCACACACACTGGGGTCTCCAGACTTCTGGGTCCAGTACCTGCTGGATCCTCAGGGTGCCCCCGTCACCTCCCCCTGGCTCTGGGCATTGGTCCCGGCCCCTCACCTCCTCCTGGGATACCTCGAAGCTCTGCCACATCCCTGCGGAGACCTGGACATTCACACCGTGACCCACAACCTCCTGCTCCTAAGGAGGGATACCTCGAAGCTCTGCCACTTCCCTGCGGAGACCT
>NW_012121268.1:0-1562 GCF_000951035.1 Colobus angolensis palliatus
GATACATTCCATCAATACCTAGTTTATTGAGAGTTTTTAGCATGAAGGGCTGTTGAATTTTGTTGAAGGTCTTTTCTGCATCTATTGAGATAATCTTGTAATGTTTGTCATTGGTTCTGTTTATGTGATGGATTACATTTATTGATTTGCATATGTTGAACCAGCCTTGCATCCCAGAGATGATGCCGACTTGGTCGTGGTAGATAAGCTTTTTGATGTGCTGCTGGATTCTGTTTGCCAGTATTTTATTGAGGATTTTTGCATTGTAGTTCATCAGGGATATTGGTCTAAAATTCTCTTTTTTTGTTGTGTCTCTGCCAGGTTTTGATATCAGGATGATACTGGCCTCATAAAATGAGTTAGGGAGGATTCCCTCTTTTTCTATTAGTTGGAATAGTTTCAGAAGGAATGGTACCAGCTCCTCTTTGTACCACTGGTAGAATTTGGCTGTGAATCCATCTGGTCCTGGACTCTTTTTGATTGGTAGGCTATTAATGGTTGCCTCAAGTTCAGAGCCTGTTATTGGTTTATTCAGAGATTCAACTTCTTCCTGGTTTAGTCTTGGGAGGGTGTATGTGTCTAGGAATTTATCAATTTTTCTAGATTTTCTAGTTTATTTGCATGGAGGTGTTTATAGTATTATCTGATGATAGTTTGTATTTCTGTGGGATCGGTGGTGATATCTCCTTTATCATTTTTTTATTTCATCTGTTTGATTCTTCTCTCTTTCCTTCTTTATTAGTCTTGCTAGCAGCCTATCAATTTTTTTGATCTTTTCAAAAAAACAGCTCCTGTATTCATTGATTTTTTGAGGTTTTTTTTATGTCTCTATCTCCTTGAGTTCTACTCTGATCTTAAGTTGTTTCTTGCCTTCTGCTAGATTTGAATTTGTTTGCTCTTGCTTCTCTAGTTCTTTTAATTGTGATGTTAGAGTGTCGATATTAGATCTTTCCTGCTTTCTCTTGTGGGCATTTAGTGCTATAAATTTCCCTCTACACACTGCTTTGAATGTGTCCCCGAGATTCTGGTACATTGTGTCTTTGTTCTCATTGGTTTCAAAGAACATCTTTATTTCTGCTTTCATTTTGTTATTTACCTAGTAGTCATTTAGTAGCAAGTTGTCCAGTTTTCATGTAGTTGTGGAGTTTTGAGTGAGTTTCTTAATTCTGAGTTTTAATTTGATTGCACTGTGATCTGAGAGACAGCTTGCTGTGATTTCTGTTCTTTTACATTCACTGAGGAGTGCTTTACTTCCAATTATGTGGTCAGTTTTAGAGTAAGTATGATGTGGTGCTGAGAATAATGTATATTCTGTTGATATGGGGTGGAGATTTCTGTAGATGTGTATTAGGTCTGCTTGCTGCAGAGCTGAGTTCAAGTCCTGGATATCCTTGCTAACCTTGTGTCTTGTTGATCTGTCTAATATTGACAGTGGGGTGTTAAAGTCTCCCATTATTATTGTGTGCAAGTCTAAGTCTCTTTGTAGGTCTCTAAGGACTTGCTTTATGAATCTGGGTGCTCTTGTATTGGGTGCATATATATTTAGGATAGTTAGCTCTTCT
>NW_012121269.1:0-1104 GCF_000951035.1 Colobus angolensis palliatus
GGAGGAAGAGGTTGCAGTGAGCCTAGATCGTGCCACTGCACTCCAGCCTGGGCGACAGAGCGAGACTCCATCTCAAAACACACGCACACACACACACACACACACACACACACACAGACGAGAACTTTCTTGAGCAGAGCAAAGCAAAACAAATAAAGCAAATCCTCAGATTAAAAGGAGTAAAAAACATAACAAAAAGAGAGTACCTGAAAAAATCAGGTAGAAAGGAAAGGCTGTCTAAAGATGATGAAAAATTAACTAGCCTCAGACCTTCCTACAACTTTAAATGCTCTTAAGACAATGGAGCAATGTGTGTAAAGTTTCAAGGAAAACTGTTTGAAGTATTATATACCTATTAAAGCTCTTTTCCTCACAGAAAAGTAATATAACAATTATATGTACATATATGTGTAGGTGTATATTCAGATATCCAGAAAGTATTATATATTTATATTGTCAGCCTTAGATAATTAGATTCAGAAAATATGACTAACATATAGAGTTTATTCAAATGCAAAGCTTGAGGATAAGTGCTTGGGAAACACAGACTCCAAAATAATGGGTCAGCATTCCAAAGTGGGGAAGTTACAGTTTCCCTTATGTAGGCAGTTAACAGGGGTTGCAACATTTTCCAAACAAAGTCAGTACCTACGCTGTAGCAATTTTATTGCAGCTTGCTACATTGCAAGAATGATTGCTTTAACATTCTGTGGGGAGGAGTGATGATCCAAGGAGGTCTTATCTCTGATGCCACAAAGTCTTTCCTAATCATTTTCAGGAAAAAGCAGGAGTTACAGCTGCATGTTAGGTGGCTCAGGCCACATAGCCACATTCATCTCAAGGCTCAAAAAATAATTTAAAGTTCCAACAGTTTTAAGTTTGAATTATTTAGTTTCATAATATTTATTGAAAAAAATGTATTTGAGGTAGAGGTGGAAAAGAAAGAGAAATGGTTTTTAAATGGCTGATACTGAATATTGAATTTTTTTAAATATTAAATTTTGTTTTTGTTTTTGTTTTGAGACAGAGTCTCACTCTGTCACCTAGGCTGGAGTGCAGTGGTGTGATCTTGGCTCACTGCAAGCTCCACCTCCCAGGTTCATG
>NW_012121270.1:0-1423 GCF_000951035.1 Colobus angolensis palliatus
AATTCTGCAGTCAAATATTAGTAAAGTAGGCAGTAGTGCCAGAAAGAAATGAAAGTGCTCCCAGGTAGCTTGTAATTATCCCCAAAGACAAGGACCGCCTGCTCAGAAGTCAAAGAAGTTTCATAATCTGGTCATATGCCCCCTTCTTTCCCCAGTACATACACACACACACACACACACACACACACACACACACACACACACACCACATTCAACTACTTGAGCTACAGCTACTATAATCCAATTCTATATTCGTATTTACTGCCAAGAGAAACAATTGTTCACTTGGATAGAGAAAACGCATCATCCTGGCCAATAATTTTGATCAGCAAGGATCCTCATCTATAAATGCAAATAATCAAGAATCAATAGACATTTGAAGATATGTAACATGAAAGAGACAAATAAATCTTAAGTAGAAAAATGAAATCATAAGCAAAATATTAATACAGAAAAAAAGGAAATATTAAGACCAGAAAAACAGTTTCAGATGTATTTAAGAAGATGGTACAATCATTGAAAAAAACAGAAGAAAAAGCTTCATTGAAAAAAATAGAAGAGTACTTAAAAACTTAGAACATAAGTGCTGATATAAGAATTTAATAGATATAGGCTGAACAGTAGATTTTACAAAGTTGAAGATTTAATTAGAGATCTGAAAATTTAAATCAGGGAATTCTCTCAGAAAAGCTACACAGAAGGACAAAGAAATGAAAAACATAAGAGAAAAAGAAAAGGATGTGGGGATAAAGGCAGAATTCCAACGTGACTGTAGAAGTTCCAGAAGAAGAAAACCAGTAGGATAAGAAATAGGCAAGGGTAATAATATTAAATATAATTTAAGATAAAATTTTCCAAAATTTATTTAGATTAAAAAGCTTAATTCTCTAGAAAAATGAATGCATACATCCATCAAAATGTGAACCCTAGGATGTTTATAGAAGCTTTATTCATAACAACCAAAACCTGGAAACAACCTAGAAATTCATAAACAAGAGAGAATATAAACAAATCCTGGTGTCTTTATAAAATGGTATACTATATAGCATCTAAAAAAACATAAACTAATGTTGAATGTAATGACATGAATAATCTCACTGACAATGGTGACTTTAAGAAGTCAGATACAAAGGAGTTCATATCATGTTTGAGTCAAAAATAAGCAAAACAAATCAGTGGTGAAGAAGTCACTGTATTGGATATTGCAGAAGGAGGTGAGAATAGGAAGTCAGGAAAAATATAAGGCATCATTCTGAAAAGTGATTTTTGGTGTTTACATGGTATATGTATATATGTACAATTTCAAGTTATACACTGATTTATGCACTTTACAGTATTTATTTTACCTCGATTAAAAAATACATTAGTGGCTGGGCGTGGTAGCTCATGACTGTAATCCCAGCAAGTTGGGAGGCCGAGATGG
>NW_012121271.1:0-1639 GCF_000951035.1 Colobus angolensis palliatus
TTTTATGCCAGTGTCCTGTGCTGACCCTACATGAACTTGATCGCAACCGGCCCCGCCTTGCAGGCCACCCTCCCGCCGCAGAGAACTGTGCGGAGCTCGCGCTGTCCTCGCCTCTGCTGACCCCACCTCCATGTCCTCGCAGACACTATTTTCACAACACAGCTCAGATCCCACCTCATTCATGAGGTTATTCAACGAACACTATTGAACTTGTGAGATGTACCAGATCTGAGCTGCAGGTCGAGAGGAGGACAAGAAAACTGCTCCCGTAGCCTAGAGGGAGGGAGAGTCGCTTAAACCACCTGATGCAGAATGCTGAGTGCGGAGACCAGGAGGTGGGTGCATCACAGAGGGGCATAAAGGATATGAACTGCGCAACACAGGAGGTGGAAGGAGGGGGTCACACAAACAGATGTCACACGAGGCAAGTCCCCAACTCTTTCCCAGCTTTCAAAGCCTCATTTGATTAATATAGAGCATGTACCACCTGACTATACCTGTCAGAGCTAGAAATGATGCCTATGGCCTTCAGTCATGCTAAGGCACCTGTCTGACAAGTCTGCCAAAGGCCATTGAACTCTAGTAGTTTTGATTTACTGTTTACAATGAGAACATTTTACAACTCTTTTTAATGGAAAAGTTAACTTGTAGAAAACTAAGCTGAAAGCTTGTGTGTTAGCAAGACAAATGTTTTTCCAGTGGCGATAGAAGTGATTTTGTCCTGTAAAAATGCAAATGGACCGGGCAGAGTAGCTCTTGCCTATCATCCCCAGCAGTCTGGGAAGCTGAGGTGTGAGAATTGCTTGAGCCCAGGAGTCCGCCAACACCAGCCTGGGCAACATAGCAAGACCCTATCTCCATTAAAATGTGTGGGGTGTGTGTGTGTGTGTGCAAGGCAAATGACCCCAGCTTGGGGTAGGAATCATAACCAGCTTCCTATCTGATTTAGCCACTTCATTCCCAGCGTTTCCTTTCTCTTTTCTCCCCGCTTTTGATTGCATGTGTAGGTCAGTTGCCTGCATTCTCCTTTGAAGCACCTTTGTCATCCCACTGTTTTCCCTCATTAATGGATTAAAATGGAACTTTGACATGTGTCCACGATGTATTCGTGTGCAAATTGTGGTTCTGTTGCATTGTGAGCAACCTACTAGTGTCTGACATAACCTCCCTCCTGCATCTCTATCTCTGCCTAGAAGATTGTTTTGCTGAGCTCGACTTCCTGTAATTTGTGCAAATTTTTTTCCAAGTATAAAATTAGAACTGTGACTCTGCTTTCCCCTCAGTCTGATACCTCTCCTGTGTGCTCTCTGGTCCTGAATGATGTGGTGGTTGCTTGGCGTGGTTGGAGGATGGGGTGTAGGCTAACCAGCCAGGCTGTTTCCTTAAGCACAAATTATAAGGGCATCAGATATCACTGAAAAAGTTACAAGATAAAGCTACATTCACTAGAACAACTGTTAGAGTGTGACTTGGGGTTAGAAGAAAGTTCTTGATGAGTTGTTTGGGGCAGGACTGGACATGTCCTGGTCTGCTCAGCTGCCCCTGAGGAGTAAGGACCCAGAGCCTGGGGCATGTGTGTTGCCAAATGAAACAAATAAGAGAGAGACTGGGCTTGGCCCATCTCTACTTTAAATATATA
>NW_012121272.1:0-1327 GCF_000951035.1 Colobus angolensis palliatus
CCCCCCAGGTTCAAGCAATTCTCCTGTCTCAGCCTCCAGAGTAGCTGGGATTACAGGTGCCTGCCACCACGCCTGGCTAATTTTTTTTTTTCTGTATTTTTAGTAGAGATGGGGTCTACTGGCCTCAAACTCCTGGCCTCAAGTGATCCACCTGCCTTGGCCAAAATTATATAAACCCTTGAACGTGATTCAACGGGCTTTGGGGTTGGTGAGTATACCAAGGTACAAGGAGATGGTGCACCCAGAGGGCACGGAAACTCCCCACCTCTCTCCCTGCCATATACCCTGCTCTATGAACCTTTCTAGTGAATTATCAAATCTAAGGAGGCAGTTGTGGGAACCCCCGAGTTTACAGCAGATTGGACAGAACCTTAGCACTGGTTTCTGAGGTGGACATGGTCTTGTGGGACTGAGCTCTCAACCTGGGGGTCTATACTAACACTGGGTCCTTGATGTCAGAACTGAATGGGATCACCGGACACTCAGCTGATGAGGAAGAATTGGCCGTCAGTATGGAGAAACCCTCCATGCCCCAGGCATGAGAAAACAGCACCCACCAGGACTGCAAGGTTTACTGGTAAATCAATTGCCAGGAAATTCCTACCGAAAGACTACTGGAGATTCTCTTCCAGTGCGTGAGGACACACATCAAGTCTCTGGTAGAGGGCACTATGCCAACTACGGACCTTCTAGAAGATTCAGTCGTGATACCACCAGAGATGTCACAAATGGGAAGGTATAAAAGGGCAGTGTCTGCAAGTGTGCCGGGGATTGCTTTCCACGCCTCACTCCCCAAAGTCCATCTAACCAAGAGGGTAGCTGACTTGAGAAGACTGAGTCCCCCAGGCAGACGGGCAAAGGCGAAGGAAGGAGGCGGGAGTGAAGGAAAGCGATATCCTTTGCCACTTCTCAGGAGCCAGGCCAGCCTCGGTATAATCTCCAAACAGGTGCAATTTGTCTTTCGCATCTTCCTTTTCTGCACCTTTCCCCACCCACCTGTGCTGCTCTTCCTTGGCCTGCCTTGCTGCCCAGGGCCCCCCATGATGGGATCCTGCCCTCCCAGGCCTATCCCAATTGACGTACTCCGTGCCTCAACCCTGTCCCTGGCCCAAATCAAACCCCCTGTCCTTCAGTGTAGTTCATCGAATCTCCAACTTCACTGTACTTACTAAACACCTGGGGGCTTTAAAAAAAATGGCCTAGGCCTCCTCTTCAAATGTTTTGATTCTGTTGCCTAGGGCATCACTGCAGGTGATTCTAATATGCATCAGGCATGTGAACACAGACAAAGCTGATTCTGACCAGATGCTAAAACTTTTTGTTTTTT
>NW_012121273.1:0-1731 GCF_000951035.1 Colobus angolensis palliatus
CCAGGATGGTCTCGATCTCCTGACCTCGTGATCCACCCGTCTCGGCCTCCCAAAGTGCTGGGATTACAGGCTTGAGCCACCGCGCCTGGCCCAAAGCACTCTTAAGCAAAAAGAACAATGTTGGAGACGTCATAGTACTTGACTTCAAATTATACTATAAGGCTACAGTAACCAAAAAAGCATGTTATTGATATAAAAATAGACACATAGATTTATACAACAGAATAGAGAACCCATAAATAAAGCCACATACCTACACAAAACTGATCTTCAACAAAATCAACACAAACTTAAAACGAGGGAAGGATACCCTATTCAATAAATAGTTCTGAGAAAACTGGTATGCGGAAGAATGAAACTAGATCCCTATCTCTCACTATACACAAAAATTAAGATGGAATAAAGACTTAAATATACTACCTGAAACTATAGAAATTCTAGAAGAAAACCTAGAAAACTTCTTTTGGACATTGCCTTAGGTCAATGTAACAAAAACAAAAATAGACAAAAGGGACTTTATTAAACTAAAAAGCTGCTGCACAGCAGGAAAAAAAAAAAAAAAAAAAAAACTATGAACCGAGCAAACGCACAACCTACGGGATGGGAGAAAATATTTGTAAACGATGCAGCCAACAAAGGACTAATATCCAGAAGCTACAGGGAACTCAAACAACTCAACAACAACAAAAAAGCAAATAGCCAGGCAAGGTGGCTCACGCCTGTAATACCAGCACTTTGGAAGGCTGACGCGGACGGATCACCTGAGGTCGGGAGTTTGAGACCAGCCTGGCTAACATGGTGAAACCCCATTTCTACTGAAAATACACAAAATTAGCCGGGCATAGTGGCATGCGACTGTAATCCTAGCTACTCAGGAGGCTGGGGCAGGAGAATCGCTTGAACCCGGGAGGCAGAGGTTGCCCTGAGCCCAGATCTCGCCGTTGCACTCCAGCTTGGGCAACAAGAGCAAAACTCCATCTCAAAAAAAAAAAAAAAAAAAAAATGTGGTACATATATACCATGGAACCATGGAATACTATGCAACCATATAAAGGAATGAGATCATGTCCTTTGCAGGGACATGGATGAACCTGGAAACCATCAGCCTCAGCAAACTAATACAGGAACAGAAAACCAAACACCACATGTTCTCACTCATAAGTGGGAGCTGAACAATGAGAACACATGGACACAGGGAGGGGAATAGCACACATTGGTGCCAGTAGAGGGTTGCGGGGGAAGGGGAGGGAGAGCACTAGGACAAATAGCTATGCATGCAGGGCTTAAAACCTAGATGACAGGCTGATAGGTACAGCAAACCACCATGGCACACATATACCTATGTAATAAACCTGCACGTTCTGCACTTGTATCCTGGAACTTAAAGTAAAATAAATTAATAATAACAATAATAATAAGAGCCATCTACATCACACACACAGCCAACATCATACTGAATGGGGAAAAGCGAAAAGCATTCCTCCTAAGCACTGGCACAAAACAAAGATGCCCACTTTCACCACTTCTATTCAACATAGTACTGGAAGTTCTAGCCAGAGGAATCAGACAAGAGAAAGAAATAACAGACATCCAAACTGGAAAAGAAGTTGAATTATTTCTTTGCTGACAATATAATCTTGAACCTAGAAAACCCTAAAGACTCTTCCAAAAGAATCCTAGGTTTGATAAATGAATCCAGAAAAGTTTCAGGATAAAAAAAAAAAAAAAAAA
>NW_012121274.1:0-1135 GCF_000951035.1 Colobus angolensis palliatus
GTCAGGAGATCGAGACCATCCTGGCTAACACGGTGAAACCCCGTCTCTACTAAAAATACAAAAAATTATCCGGCCATGGTGGCGGGCGCCTGTAGTCCCAGCTACTGGGGAGGCTGCAGCAGGAGAATGGTGTGAACCCGGGAGGCGGAGCTTGCAGTGAGCTGAGATCGCCCCAATGCACTCCAGCCTGGGCGACAGAGTTAGACTCCGTCTCAAAAAAAAAAAAGAAAAAAGAAAAAAGAAAGTAAGACGTTCTTTTTGTTTGTTTGTTTTCTAGAGTCCAGACATTTCCCTTGTATCAAGCGTCCATCATTTAAAATCTACCACTCCTTACCATATTCTGCACCTTTCCTATTGTATAAAAGTGTATAGGTATAACCCAGGCTGCAACTTCAGCCTTCAACAGCAGGAACCATTGTCTACTGAAAGTTGTACTCCAGATGGAAAATTTCTCAAATGAAATGGATGGGATTGGTAAATCCATTGTTTTCTAAATTAGCAAATATTTGGGTATATAATAATATACATTTATTCAAGACAAAGGCTATGATCACAGCTTTTCAAAATGTGTGTGCAAACGGATGAGGACTAAAGCATACACATTCTGATCATTATTAAGGAGGTGGATTTAGGAGTAATTATTTTCTCTATAAATGAAAAATCATCAATAATTTTTAGCGTATGTACATACCCAAATTTTGCACATTAATTAAAGAAAGCTGAGAATCACCTATTTTCAGTCCTAAAGGATTCTTGGTTTATTTAACCCACTAGTTGAGTAGCCATTTTCCCTCTATCTTCCTGGCTCCAATCAAGTCTTCCCACCTTCTCTCAAGAACATGCATAGGACTTTGCCAGAATTATTGGATCAAACCACCGCACCATGACACATTGACCTGGGAAAGAATTGTTTTTCTATTTCTCAACTTCATCACTCTTCTGTTGTGAACCTGCAGGCATGATGAATGCTTGCTCTCCCCTTCCTGGTTACTTGTATTTGTATTAAAGGGGTGATTCTCAGGCCAGGGGTGGTGGCTCACGCCTGTAATCCCAGCACTTTGGGAGGCTGAGGTGGGCAGATCACCTGAGGTTGGGAGTTTGAGACCAGCCTGGCCAACATGGTGAAACCCCCATC
>NW_012121275.1:0-3096 GCF_000951035.1 Colobus angolensis palliatus
TAAGTGGCGGGGCCCTGTAACAGTATGGTTATTTAACAACACTTTAATTAAATACCTACTGTTTCAGACACTATGCTAGGTTCTCAGCCAGGTGCCCACCCCTGCTCTGACCAGCAGGCTATATTCCCAGTATGTTTTCCTTGTAAGAGGGGTTGATAATCTCCATTTCTAAAACCATGTCATTTTCATTTTCATAAGTAAAGTGCATATTTCTATTGAATTATATTCTGTCATATGGTTAAATAAAGGGAATTTAGATTTTGTAGGTTTTTTTGTCTTCTTTGCCCTAAGCTATTACCATTGCCATTTTGCCTAAAAGAAACAGTGTAGCTCTTCTATAACTGCTGCAAAAGATCACTAGAAAAAAGTGACCTTTACAGGACAATGTTCTTGAAAGAAAATTCATCAACTTCTAAGTTTAAGTATGCATTAGCAGCACAAAACCTTCCAAATCAACACATTACGAAACAAGAATCCTCCTCAGAATCATCTTATTTGGCACAAATATTATAATTAGAAAAGATGGAATTCCTGCTATTAAATCATTTCGTTAGTTCCCAATCTATAAATTTAGAAACAATTACTCCAAAGAGTGCTTAAACAAGTTTCAAGAACTACCTTAGTTCAGAATTACATTAAGTAAATTACATTAAGCAAACTGTCTATTAAAACATGAAATACAGGAAATGTTTCAGTCCCTATCTGCCTAGATACTCCTGACTTCTTTCCGCTTCTGTGACAACATATTCTCTTAATTTTCTTCTCATCTTTCTGGGAGTTCCTCTCAGCTTTCGTCACTGGATAACCTTTTCCTATCCAATTATTGAATATTGGCATCTTCATGGTCCCAGCCCTAGAACTTTTATTTTATATCTAAACTTCGATTTACACACTGATGATTCCCAAATCTGTACCTCTAACCCAGACTTCTTTCCTTAGGTTCAGATCCATACACCATACCCTACTATCCATTGACTACCTACTGAAAATCTCTCCATTTGAAGAGATACCAGAAATCAGTGACCAAAATTAATCTTATTATCGAAGCCCCTTTCTCTCTGCCCCCCCCCAGAATGTTCCTTCTCTGCATACCATTTCTAGTAAATGCCAACTTTCAACCAGTTGCCTAAGCTAAGAATTCTAGATGCCCCTTTCTACTTACATGAATTCTACCCAATATTCTGAATACATCCCAGGTAGCAATCAGTCACAAGTCCTTTTAATTTATTTCAAATATATCCCTTCCTCTGGAACCCAACTGCCGTAGCCTTAATTAAATCCTCATAATTTTTACCTGGCTAATATTATACCTACCTGGTCTTTAGGTGCTCCAGCTCCAGCATTCCCATGATTAAGCTGTGTCAATGTTTTCTCATTTAATGTCTGGCATTATGTATAAAACGACTATACATTTTCACTGAAACAATTATATACTATATTTATTTCCCTACAAGAATGTAAACTTATGTATGGGAACCATGTTACATCACAATAAATGTGTTGAATGAATAAATACTTCTTCAGTCTTTCTTATCACTCCCTCAGACCTATCCAGCTTCTAGGCAGACTGAATTACTTGCACTTCTGTCACTATACCATGCTACTGTGCTTCCATACCTTTATGTACATCATGACCCTGCTAGAATGCCTCCACTTGATTTTGCACCTGAATAGGCTTTGTATTTATCCTAAACAGTCAGTTGAATCATCAACCTCTTCAGCTTTTTAAACCACTGGGCTTTTAAAACCACAAAACAATATTGTGTTTCTAAACACAATATTCCATTGTGTTCCCATAGCCACCTCCAGGTACTTACTACACTATATGGCAACTGAGAATTTTTTGCGTTATCTCTTCCATGAGACTATGAAGTGCTCAAAGGCAGAAACTGTGACTTTATTGTATCACCAGTATCTAACTAGTACCCGGCACTTGGCAGGCCCCACAGCATTATTCACAGAATAAAGCATGAATCTGTTTTGTATGAAATGCCAGACTACATCTCTTAAATAATCTATAGTATAAGTTTGTGGTCAAACAAAAACAAGATAAAGTTTCTTTAAAATATAGATGATACTTCTTCTTAAAAATACAGATGATACTTTTCTGTATAACATATTTTAGTTCCAAAAGGAAATATACCCCAAATGCATAGTTGCCTCAGCTCCATTTTAGAAAGAAGTGATGCATACAACAAATAAACATTTTCAAAAATTCTATATAGTTTCCAGAGAAAGTTAGAAGATAACATTTTTTGGCCTAAAAATTATGTGTATCACACCAAAACATTCTACAATGACTTCAAAGATGAACTAAAGTTGGTTATGAAACTAATTTTTTTTAAAAAAAATCTTTTAAATTAGCTAAATTCAACAAAAACTATTTTTCCAAAGACTTGATAAATTAAACTTTCTGTCTTATCAAACCAATTGATATTTATAGATACTGCCTAAGTCATTCTGCTTTATATTAAATTGTTTAAAATAGGCCCCTCATAAGAAAGTAAATATAAGTAGATTTTGGGATCAACGAATAGAGGCAGAACTTTTGTTGCATCTTCTTACTCTATCACATACATTAGTGGAACTCAAATTATAATAGGAAATATTATTTTATCAGAAGAACTGATACATGAACCACTTCTGTCAAAGTACTATATATGGACTCACATGGTTGTGCTACTGAAATAAGGACACAAGTAGACAGCGAAAGGCCACATGAAACCATGGGAAAACATTACAGCTTTCTTTAACACTGAAGACTTATTTCAAGCTTCTTTTAAAAAAAAAAATCACTTGGTAACAGCTTTATTATCTGAAGACACAAACAGGTTTAAAATTCACTTAAGTACTCGATCTTGTGCTCTTGTGCTCTATCAATATTTTATTCTTTCGTGGCCACAAATTTTAGAAGCAATAAACCAAAGGACAACTTTCACATATGCTGAAAGTATCTACTTAACCTTAACAAGTTGTTTCTCATATAATACAGAAATAATTTGAGAACTGTCACAGTATGTCTAAAAAAAACTTTAGTTTCATATTTAAGTACAAAATATTCTACAATAATTTTTATTTTTTATATTTTTTTTTGAG
>NW_012121276.1:0-3947 GCF_000951035.1 Colobus angolensis palliatus
ATTTCAGTTTTAAAATGTGTGCATGGGAATTGTGAATAAATAACTAAGGACAGGACAAAACAGAAATAACAAATCAGCCTGGTCAAGGTTTTTAGAGTGGGCAGCAGTATAATTTTTAAAATTGAAGACGCACTCAAATTGATATAAATAGAAAAAAATTTTAAAAAGGAATTGTGTCTAGAACATCTTATTATTTCAAGACTTCAAAACTTTGCCCACCTTTTCCAATTACGCTTCTATTTTATGGATTGTACCTTTGGGAATAAATGTTTGGAGGTAGAAATTCATAAGCATTTTAGGTAGACCTACCTGTGAAAGACTTTAATATATTTGTCAACACTAAATTACCTGGGGATGCATTTTAATTCAAGAGCTAGTTATGGACATTATTAACCATTGTCTATGACTAGTAAATATTTCACTGTAATTCATTAGACATCAATGTTAATAGACAGGACCAGATAAAACCCATATTGTAATTGTCTGTGTGTGTTGTCCCTAAAATACACTCAAACAAAATATATTAAATGGATTTTTATAACAACTTTGCTACTAAATAAAAATAACAAAATACAAAAAACACTATTATTTTGACTAGGTTTTTTGCTCAAATTACTATTTTCTCTTGTGTTTTACTTTTTTTTAATGATATTTTTGTGGTTGGCTGTGGTAGCTCATGCCTATAATCCTAGCACCTTAGAAGGCCAAGGCTGGAGGATACTTTGAGGTCAGGAATTGGAGACCAGACTGGCCAAAATAACAGGACTCTGTCTGTATGAACAATTAAAAAGAATTAGCCGGGCATGGTGGAATGCATCTGTAGTCCCAGCTATACAGGAGGCTGAAGGTGGAGGATTGCTTGAGCCCAGGAGTTCAAGGCTGCAGTGAGCTCTGATCTTGCCACTGCATTCCAGCCTGAGCAACAGAGCCAGACCCTGTCTCAAAATAAATGAACAAACAAACAAATAAATAAATAATTATTTTTTGTAAATATAAGGGTAAGTCTGGTGGGATAGTCCTATCTTCACTATGGGATACTATATTCATGGACTCCAGAAGTTACTTTCCACTGTTTGTTTTTGTAAAATAGTGAAAGGGCACCTGCTGGGACTTGATATAGTGCATTCTTTACTGGGAAATATTCCAGGTCGAAGAATTCATATAAAAGTTGTGTTCGCCGGGCGTGGTGGCTCACGCCTGTAATCCCAGCTCTCAGGGAGGCAGAGGCGGGAGGATAGCTTGAGCCCAGGAGTTCGAGACCTGCCTGGGTAATACAGTGAGACCTCGTTCTCCACAAAAAGGAAAAAAAGGAAAAAAAGAAAAAGACCAAAAAAAAAAGTTGTGTTTTTCTCTATGATGAGTAATACTAAGGCAAGATATTTTCTTATGTGATGGATGAAAAGAGATTTACAAAGCACAGAATGGTGACAAAAAAACAATGGCTAGTAACTTACTGTACCAAATTCCTTTCTGTCAGCATGACACAGAACAAAGAGGAAAAGTCCCCTAAATATCTTGGCAGTGTCAGAGTATCTGAAGGAAGCATCAAATAAAAGCACATGAATTATTTCATCTCATTTAAAATAGAGCAGTGGTTTCTTTAGTGGTATGAATGATGTCTTGACTTTTTGCCTGAGCAGAGTCAGGTAAGTGTGATCTGATCTAGGGAGAAGTTTCTCACACAGCGGCGCGCGAGTGCGTGCGCACACACACACACACACACACACACACACAAAGTGTCAGAATTTTAATCACACAGGAAATCTACATTCAAAGCTAAAAAATAAAGATTAACACTACAATTATCACCTTGCTTGTTTTTCCCCTTTCCCAAATGTCAGCTATCTACTTATCTATATTTTGTTTGGATTAATTTTAGTCTGTTTTCAAAAGTAGTTTTATTGGCCTTTGTGGCTCATCCTCCCTCATGCAATCTTCGTGCTCAAAAATACTTAGAATATTAGATCAAAAAGGATTAATCTCCAAATGATTAAACTTTTATCCCTTTTAGTGGCAACAAAGAATTTTAAGTTAATAATTAAAAATACCCATTGGTGCACTGATCTCAGAACAAAGTAGAGTGAGGGAAATACGGAAATAGGCAGAACTGTTGAGTTTGAGCTACTAGTGAAGCTCTGGAGTGACTGGTGGACTAGAAAATGGATTTCAGTAATTTTCAAGACTCTATTTGTTGGACTTTGCAGAGTGGGAAATTTGAGAGGAAAAGTTTAACTGAAATGAGTTCATAAATTCAACATTTCAAAAATTCCAAAATGCTTCCCAATACAGCTGTCCTCTAGTTATTACAAATATGACACCACGCCTACTTCTCATGAACAAGTGGCATATGCATACTGACTTGTTCTCTACTCAAAGAGACAAACATTTTCTCAAATTTTTTGACAAGTAACTGATTCATTGTATAGACACCTGGTGACTACCCAGACACTGTGTTGAATATGATAGGGATATTCCCTGCCCTCACACAGTTTTCAGTCTTGTAGGGAAAGCATGTATTTGCATAAACATTCATACAAGCACATTTACACAAACCCATAGCTGTAATCAGTGCTTGAACTCCAGGATCAAGCCTCATGATAATGGGCTGGAAAAAACAGATAATTTGCTCATGATAAATTTGATCTGAAATCTGAGAATGGGAAGGGTAAAAAGTGGGTGGCCTGTGGGTCAAGAAGTGCAGGGGAATTCTTGTTATCTTTCCTCTTTTTGGCAATATTTAAACAGGTGTAAGGTGATGTTGCACAATAGTTTTCATTTGCATTTTCCTGATGATTACTGATGTTGAACCTCTTTTCATATATTTGTTAACCTTTTGTGCATCTTCTTTGGAGAAATGTTTATTCTAGTCCTTTGCCCATGTTTAAATCAGGTTATTTGTTTTCTTTCTATTGAGTCATAGGAATGTTTTATACATTTTGTACATTAACCCCACATCAGATGCACGGTTTGCAAATAATTTTCCCCCTCTGAGGGTGGCCTCTTCATTTTATTATTTCTTTTGTTGTGCAGAAGCTTTTTAGTTTGATACCATTCATTGGTCTATTTTTGCTTCTTGGGGAAAAGAAAATCCTTGTACACTGTTGGTGGGAATGTAAATTAGTACAGCAAATATGGAAAACTATATGGAGGTTCCTCAAAAAACTAAAAATAGAACTACCATATGATGCAGCAATCCTACTGGGTATGCATCCAAAGGAGAAGTCCGTATGTCGAGGCGACATATGTAAGCTTATGTCTCTAGCAGCATTATACATAATAGCCAAGCTACAAAAACAACCTCAGTGACCATCAACAGGTGAATCGATAAAGAAACATAATCTATACACCTAATGGAATACTATTCAGCCTTTAAAAAGAAGACAGTCCTGTCATTTGTGACAATATGAATGAAACAGACATCACATCAAATGAAATAAGCCAGGCACAGAAAGACAAATACCACATGATCTCACTTATACGTAGAATCTAAAATAGTTGAACTCAGTGAAACTGAGAGTAGAATGGCCATTAACAGGAGCTGGGGGTGGGACGGAATGGGGAGATACTGGCCAAATGTTACAGAACTAAAATTAGAGGAAAAGGAATAATTTCAAGAGATCTATTGCACAGCATAGAGACTAAATGTGGAGTATGTAGTGTACTGTCTGTTTGAAAATTGTTAATAGAGTAGATTTTAAGTGTTCTCATCACAAAAAATAATTCACATGTGATGTAGCATGGAAGTGAATGAACTCAACTGAGCCATTCCACAATGTATAACTATTTCAAAACATTATGTTGTGTGCCATAAATATATATACACACACATATATATATATACACACACATATATGTCATTTGTGACAATATGAATGAAACAGACATCACATCAAATGAAATAAGCCAGGCACAGAAAGACAAATACCACATGATCTCACTTATACGTA
>NW_012121277.1:0-13815 GCF_000951035.1 Colobus angolensis palliatus
CAATAAGGCACAAGTATACGTATGTAACAAACCTGTACGCTATGCACATGTACCCCAGAACTTAAAGTATAATAAAAAAAAAATCAGCAAAACTATCATGGGGAGGGGGGAGGGGGGAGCGATTGCATTGGGAGTTATACCTGATATAAATGATGAATTGATGGGTGCTGACGAGTTGATGTGTGCGGCACACCAACATGGCACAAGTATACATATGTAACAAACCTGCACGTTATGCACATGTACCCTAGAACTTAAAGTATAATAAAAATTTAAAAAAGTCAGGAAACAACAGGTGCTGGAGAGGATGTGAAGAAATAGGAACACTTTTACACTGTTGGTGGGACTGTAAACCAGTTCAACCATTGTGGAAGACAGTGTGGCGATTCCTCAAGGATCTAGAACTAGAAATACCATTTGTCCCAGCCATCCCATTACTGGGTATATACCCAAAGGATTATAAATCATGCTGCTATAAAGACACATGCACACGTATGTTTATTGTGGCACTATTCACAATAGCAAAGACTTGGAATCAACCCAAATGTCCATCAGTGACAGACTGGATTAAGAAAATGTGGCACATATACACCATGGAATACTATGTAGCCATGAAAAAGGATGAGTTCGTGTCCTTTTTAGGGACATGGATGCAGCTAGAAAGCATCATTCTCAGCAAACTATTGCAAGAACAGAAAACCAAATACCGCATGTTCTCACTCATAAGTGGGAATTAGACAATGAGATTATTTGGACACAGGAAGGGGAACATCACTCACCGGGTCCTATTGTGGGGAGGGGACAGCGGAGAGGGATAGCATTAGGAGATATACTTAATGTAAATGACGAGTTAATGGGTATAGCACACCAACATGGCACATGTATACATATGTAACAAACCTGCACATTGTGCACATGTACCCTAGAACTTAAAGTATAATAATAAAAAAATTTTAAAAAACCTAGATATTGAATAAATAAATGAATGAATTTATGGATGGATGGATGAAGTTATTATTACTCATGTTCACTGCAACTGAGCAAAAAAGTATAAAGTACTTTCCATATTTTATAGAATTTTTTTCTTATATGTACAGGGTTATAAGAAAAGCCACCAAATTTCTCCATTATTCATTCTATTATTTACTACCCACAATAACAAATGGTGATATTAGAATAAAAACAAAGCAAAAAGGTACACCCAGTAAGTTAGCATCCTCCTTGAATGAGCAGAACAAATAAAGGCAAAATTCTACCCAAGCTTACGAAACAAATTTTTGTGGAGCAAATCTGCAGATTGAATTTTGCTTTGCCAGGAAATTTTTCTTTCAACGAACATGTTTTATATGTTTACGTTCACATGCTGCAAGTAAGGAAGTCTCCAAAGTAGGTAAATCAAGTTAAAAATGAAGGCTATTTTCTCTGCCTCCTACTCCACTACTAGTGGGAAGAGAACAGGGAGGTCAGGAAGGCAGCAGCTGCTTTTCTTTTTCACCCCAAACTTAAATTCCATCCAATAAGACATTTTTTGTCTTTTTGTACTCAAAGTCAGCCAGCAGGCACTTAAGTGAAATTAAGAAGAACTGCACCAATGGCAGATAATTTGATGGAGAGCTTATTGGAGACAGTTCATTTGAGTAAAAGCTTTGCCTGTTCAAGAAACAATATAATTTCTGAAGGAAATCTTTCTGGAAAGGGCCAGGTGGCTCTGTAATTTTATGGCTCAGGTGATATCAGTTATCCAGGACAAGTGCTGTACGTGACTAATAATCTCAAACCAGAATTGTATTTCCCCAGAAGGCTAAGGCTGTTACATTTAAAAGGACATTAAGGTGAACTTAAATCCCATTTTTGTTTTAGCCTAGTCCTAATTTTTATTATTGTATACTATATACTATTCCTTTTTGAATATGCCTTATACATGGATATATATTTTTTGAGTTCAAGTGATTTTCCTGCCTCAGCCTCCCAAGTAGCTGGGAGTATAGGTGTGTGTCACCATGCCCGGCTAATTTTTGTATTTTTTTGTAGGGATGAGGTTTCACCACATTGCTCAGGCTGGGATAAATGGATGTATTTTTATAAAACATTTTTCTTTTTTCAATCTATGGTGACTGATACCTGAGTTGCTTAGAGAGATATCAAACTAATAGATGAAATGAGAAATATCTTATCCCATTCTGGTCTTCCTCCAAGATACAATGACATCTTAGGGAAAAGGTAGCATCCTTTCCTCTGCTTTAACTAATGTAGACAGCCCAGTCAATGTATGGCTCCACAGACAGCTACAACAAAAGTTATACTGAGGAGGATAATATGGCAGGGTTCTGACTACACAGTATGACATCACTGCTTTCTTCTGTTCATTTTAGCTATTCCCCTATAAAATCTTGATTCAATTCAATGTCTTTAGTTTCATTTGGAAGATCTACATTTGGAATGGATCCAATTAGTCCAGGGGCCACATGAATTTTAATGCACCTGGGGCAGCCAGCCAAACTGTCACTTGCTTCTATCGTCTAAGCAAAATGTGGAAATGTCTAGTCAAGACTTTTCCAATTTTCAATTTACCATCTTCTCATCACAGGGCTGCAACTGCTGTTTTTAGAAAGATCTTGCCCCTATCCTAAATTATTTTTATAGGACAAGAAATGTGGCTTAGATGAGGAAAAAAAGAAAAAGAACAAGTAAAGAAAGAAAATAGAAGTTATTTTCTTCCTTTCGTACATTTTGGCCTAAATTTGGTGTATATATCTAATCTAATGTTATTGTCTAGTAGGGTTGGTTAAAATTCTTTACACTAAGTACCCAGAATTTTCTATTCTTTCTTCTCTCTTCCACCCAAATCTCTTGTGATGTATTTATTCGTTCAATTGGCCAAAATATTTACTTAGAGCCTCCTATATGCCAATGACTTTTCTAGGCAATGGGAATACAAAATGGAACAAAACACAGCCCACGCCCTTATAGAGCTCTGACACTTTTGGAGGAGAGAGACAATGAACAAACCCATAGATACAAAATACAGAGTCATTAGTCATACGAAAAATAAAATATCACATAGTGATAAGTGATATAAAGAAAACAAAGCAGGGCAAATATATCCAGAATGGTCATAAAGGCCATTCTGAAGAGGTGAAATTTGAGTATGGCTTTAAATGAAATGAAGACTTGTCTTGATTTTTCTTTGTATTCAAAGGAAACCCAGGAGGTCCCTAAAATTACTGTGTCCTGAGTTGGAAGTAAAAACATTCATGGAGTTGAGACATTTGAGAAATACTATCAAGATATTTAAGGATGTCATAATCAGGCTGAAGATCATCTACTAATGTCAGCTAAATGATTGAAGCAATGAAAAATGGCTGAGAAGGGACATAATTGAAATACATCATTTCAATGACCATTATGAACATTATGTATGGGAGAATATAATAGGACAACTACCTCTTTAAAATGGTAAATTACAACAATAAAAAGTATATCTGAGTCTCTAGTTCCAAGACAAGACAGCATAGTTGTACATCTCTCTATTTCTCCCATTAAGTACAACTAAAAACTTGGACATTATATATAAGAGAAACATAAGAACACTTTCAAAGATAGAGAAAAAAGGTAGACTTACTAGGGACTTTGAGACCCAGGGAATGACAAAGTGGTGAATTCCCTGGGTATTTTTTTTACTATATATATCCCAGACCATGTATTGGTAAAACCAGCAACCTAGAAATGCCAATGGGCAGAGGGAAAAAAGAAAAGCTTCAAGAAAGCCAGCTTTCTCTAGTCAAAGGACCAAGAAGGCGGAGTATAGCAAGACAGAAAACTCTTAAACAATAGCCAAACAACACAAGAAACTGCACCCCTAACCTCATCCTTATGAGCAAGCACTGAGTGAGGAAATGGGATTTCCACCTTCTCCAGGATCTAATGAGGTGTCTCAACCAACCTGCTGGGGTGGTGTATCAAAGAAGGCCAAGTAGAGAACGTTTTTTTAAATCCCCAATCAGCAATGTCAGTGGAGACCATGTGGTAGGCAGGAATCAAGTGCTCCTCTCTATCAACCAGGGTGATGTCAGCAAAGGCCTAAATGGGAGCTTCAACTTCCACTCCCAACCAGCAGTAATGAGGTTCCCCCACCCCCATTTCCTAGAGTTTCAATGGAGGCTGAGAGGAGAGTCTGTATTTCTGCTTCCACATGGCAGTAATAAGGTAATGACCACTTCCCCTGCCAGCAGGATGTCAGAAGAAACCAACTAAAACAGAAGATTTAAATAAGATCCAGAGTCTTATATGATACCCAAAATGTCAAGAATTAAATAAAAATCACTTACATCAAAAACCAGGGAAATATAAATTTAACAGAGGACACAAACACCAAGATGACACAGACGTTGAAATTATCTGACAAGTATTTTAGGCCAGCTGTTACAAAAATGCTTGAATGAGCAACTATGAACATGCTTAAATTTAAAAATAGAAAGTTTCAGTAAAGTAATAAAAGATGTAAACAAAAACCAAATGAAGAAATTAACACTAAAAATACAATAAACAAAAATTTAAAAATCACTGGATGGGCTCAATAGTAGAATACAGATGACAGAGGAAAGAAACAGTGGACTTGAAGACAGAACAATAGAAATTACCTAATATGAACAATAAAGAGAAAATACAGTGAAAAATAGTAAACAGAGCCTCAAGGACATGTAGCACAAAAACAACAGATCTAACATTTGTATGACTGAATTCTCAGAACAACAGGAAAAGAATGGGTATTCAAAGAAATAATGGGTAAAAATTTCAGAAATTTTGCCAAAGACATAAACCTACAGAATCCAAAAGCTGAACTAACCCCAAATAGGACACACACACACAAATCTGTACCAATGCACATAATTAAACTACTGAAAACTAAAGACAATCAAAAATATTGAAAGCAGCAAGAGAGAAAAAACACATTTACCTATAAGAAAAAAACAGAATGATAGCAGATATATAAGAATAATCATACATCATGTCAAATCGAGGTTTATTATAGGGATGCAAGGCTGGATCAATATTCAAAAATCAATCAATGGAATTCACCACATTAACAGAATAAAGAAGAAAAATCACACTATCATATTAATTGATACAGAAAGGCATTTTAAAAATTCAGCAGTGATTCACAATAAAATGTCTTGGAAAACTTAGGAACAGAGGGGGAACTTCCTCAACTTGGTTAAAAGTATCTACAAAAAAATCTATAGCTAACAACATCTTGGTGAAACACTGAATACTCTTTCCTATTATTGGTAATAAGGCAAAGACATATTCTGTCACCATTCTTATTCAATACAGTACTGGGAATTCTAGCCAGTGCACTAAGACAAGAAAAGGAAACAAAAGGCATACAAATTGGAAAGGAAGAAATAAAGTTCACTCTATTTGCAGACGACATGAGGGTCTATGTAAAAATTCTCCTAGAACTAATTTGGAATTCAGCAAGGTGAGAGGCTATAATTAATACCAACCACAAAAATCAATTATATTTCTATATACTAGCAATGAACATGTGGACACCAAAATTAAAAATAACATACCATTTACAATTGTTCAAAAAAGAGAAATATGTAGGCATAAATCTTAGGTACTTAAGTATAAATCTTCAGTATAAACACTTCGGTATAAATCTAACGAAATGTGTACATAATTTATATGTTGAAAACTACAACAATGATGAAAAAATAAAAGAAGACATCAATAAACAGAGACACATACTGCACTCAAGGATTGGAAGACAGAACACAGAAAAGATGGCAGTTCTCCCTCAAAATGATGTATTGGTTAAATGCGATATCCATCAAAATCCCAGCAAGATTTTTTTTCAGATATAGAAAAGTTTATTCTAAAATGTATATGCTAGACAAGCTTATTCTAAAATGTATATGCATAATTAAAGAAAAATCTTTGGGATCTAGGGCTTGCTCTAGACATGACACCAAAGTCCAATCCATAAAAGAAAAAAAAATGATATATTATTACTCATCAAAGTTTTAAACTTTTGCTCTGTCAGAGACTAGTAAGTAGATGAAAAGACAAGCCACAGACTGGCAAAAATATATTTGTAAAGCATATATCTGACCAAAAAACTCATATACCTAGATTATATAAAAAGCTCTCAGAACTGAACAGTAAAAATATAACCAATTAGAAAGAAAGGTCAAAGGACTTTAAGAGAGATTTCACAAGGAAAATATACAGATGGCACACAAACAGATGAAAAGATACTCAACATCACTAGCCCTTAGGGAAATGCAAATTAGATATCACTCTCACCTATCAGAATACCTAAAGTAAAAACAGTGACAACACCATATCCTGGCAAGAATGCTGAGAAACTGTATCATTTATATTACTGGTAGGAATGTAAAATGTCTCAGCTACTCTAGAATGTAGTTTGTCAGTATCATTTTAAAAAGTACAGAATGCCTTATCCACCATGACGGTATTACACATAGTACCATTTTTGATCAAGAAAGTCATTTCATAGCAAATGAAGAATGGTAATGAGCCCTTGCTCATGGAACTCACTAGTCTTGCCACGTTTCCCATCATGCTGAAGAAGCAGGTTTGCTACAATGGTGGAATAGCTTTCTGAAGATTGAGCTACGGTACCAGGTAGGTGACAATGTCTTCCAGAGGTAATATCTTTCAGGATGATCTAAAATAATGTCCAACATATGGTGTTATTTCTCCAATAGCCAGGATTCATGGATTCTGTAATAAGTATTAGAGGTAAAAATGGGAGTGGCTTGATTCACTATTACTCCTAGTGATTCACAAGCAAATTTTGTGCTTTCTGTCACTGTGACTTTAGGCTCTACTGGTCTAGAGGTCTTAGTTCCAAAAGGAACTAAGGTTACAGTCCCTGGAACATTCTTCATGATATGCTCTATTCAAGTGCATAAAACAAGTCACAGTAAATTTGAAACTATTTAAATCATATAGAACATCTTCTTCGGCACAATGGAATTAAATAATAAATCAATAACAGAGAGATATCTAAAAAATACAAATAATCCTTGGGTCAAAGAAGAAACTCCACAGGATATGTAAAAGTACTCAACTGAATTAACATGAAAACAGACCATATCTAAATTTGTCAGATGAGGCAAAGCAGGGCTTAGAGTGGAATATATAGCAATAAGGGCTTATATGTTCATAGCAGACTTATTCATAATACAGGCAAAAATTGGAAAAAACACAAATGTGTATTAATGTAAGTGGATAAGCCAACTGTAGTTAATTCATATAATGGCATATTACTCAAAAATAAAAATGAACATACTACTGGTAACACCCAACAACATGGGTTAATGATCACTTGTACTTGGGAAGGGGAACATCATACACCGGGGCCTATCATGGGGAGGGGGGAGGGGGGAGGGATTGCATTGGGAGTTATACCTGATGTAAATGACGAGTTGATGGGTGCTGACGAGTTGATGGGTGCAGCACACCAACATGGCACAAGTATACATATGTAACAAACCTGCACGTTATGCACATGTACCCTAGAACTTAAAGTATAATAATAATAATAATAAATAAATAAATAAATAAATAAATGCTAAGGGAAAAAAGTCAGACACCAGAAAGTATAGAGTGTATGATCCCATGTATTTGAAACTTAGTAACAGACAACTAATTTATGATGATAGAAGTCAAAAGAGTGGTTGCCTACGCAGATTGGAGATTGACTGGCAAGAGTCATATAGAGAAACTTCTTGGTGAGATGAAAATAGTTTATGTCTTCATTATGGTGCTAACTACAAAGGTGTATGCGCTTGTTTAAAGTCATCTCTAAAGTAGTCAAACTCACACAAGCAGAGAATGGAATGCCAAGGGTTCCAGGGGCTGTGAGGAAAGTGGAACGAAGAAGTATTAGTTAAAGGGTATACCGTTTCGGTTATACAAGTCCTAGAGATCTACTGTACAGCATAGTGCCTATAGTAAACAACACTCATTGTATGCTTTAAACATTCCTAAGAGGGTAGATCTTATGTTATGTGTTCTTATCCCCACATACACATAAATAATAAATAAGAGAGCAGGAGAAAATTTAGGAGGTAATGGACATGTTTATGACAGAGATAGAGAATGGTTTCATGGTGCATATACTTATCTTGAGACTCATCAAGTTGTATATATTAATTCTGTATAGTTTTATGTATGTCAAAAATATTAAGTAAAAAAGAATGCTGAATTTGATGAAGTATTCCTTTAAACAGCAAAATATAATTAGAAAACTCTTTTGTCTCAAATATAGAATTTTTAAATTACAAATGAACAAATTTAAATATATGTTAGATAAAATCACTGACAACAGATCCATAGGGACTACTGAAAGAAATTAGAATGTTTTTCCTCCCAGAAATACTACTACCCATTTGAGGTTGGTATTAGTGGGACTATTACTGGGACATATGATGATTTCCTAATAAAGTCCTCTCAGAAACAGAATGCTGGATTGGCTAGATGACAGGTATGCCTAATCATGGGCTTTTTTTTTTTTTATATTTTTTTTTTTTGAGACAGAGTCTTGCTCTGTTGCTCAGGCTGGAATGCAATGGCATGATTTCGGCTCACTGTAACCTCTGCCTCCCCAGGTTCAAGTGATTCTCCTGCCTCAGCCTCCCAAGTAGCTGAGATTACAGACGCATGCCAGCACACCCAGCTAATTTTTGTATTTTTAGTAGAGATGGGGATTCACCATGCTTTGGCCAGGCTGGTTTTGAACTCCTGACCTCAGGTGATCCGCCTGCCTCGGCCTCCCAAAGTGCTGAGATTACAGATGTGAGCCACTGCACCCAGCCAATCACGGGTATTTTTACATTTCTACCTGTGAAATAAAGCACACCAGGAAAAAAAGTCAAGCTTTATTCTTTTGGATTTGATAAATGCATATTAAATACCTTTTTAAAGGTCCAGGATGACACTATCTTCTTTCTCCCCAAAGATACAAGCAAACACGAGCCTTCCCATAAGAACTTATTTTGCATGGTGTTGGTATCCTAGAGAGGTAAATGCAGTAACCTAACAAATTCAACTTGTGAGTATTGGCTGTATTACAGTAACTCAGATGTATATTGATTACACTGAGAGATACGATATTTGAATGCTATCAAACCCATAGCATATTGTTATTCTGCATGCTTCTCCTGCATCTGAGATACAAATCAGTTATTCTGTCCCATAACTGGTTATATTAGAATTTTAAATTGAAGAATTGGAAACAATTCCAAGCTGTAGAGAAAAATTTATAACCCTCTAAACTGAAACTGACATATCCAGAGCAAGGAGAAAAAGTGACCCCTCATTTATTCATTCATTCATTAAACACTTATTTACTGCCTACTACGTGTCAAACCCTATGTTAGGTGCCAAACATTTAAAGATGGGCAAGATACGATCACTGTCCTTTAAGAAATAACAGCCTGGCTGGGTGCGGTGGCTCACACCTGTAATCCCAGCATGCTGGGAGGCTGAGGTGGGCAGATCACAAGGTCAGCAGTTTGAGACCAGCCTGATCAACATGGTGAAACCCAGTCTCTACTAAAAATACAAAAATTAGTCAGGCGTGGTGGTGCATGCCTGTAATCCTAGCTACTCAAGAGACTGATGCAGGAGAATTGCTTGAACCCAGGAGGCGGAGGATGCAGCGAGCTGAGATTGTGCAATTGCACTCCAGCATGGGTGACAGAGCAAGACTCTTTCTCAAAAAAACAAACAACAACAACAACAAAAAATAGCCTAAATGGGATAAACAGATAAATAAACATAAAACGATTTTTAAAAATGTTTAAAGCAAAAATAATAATATGCATAAGGCAAACTTATAAGTCCAGAGGAAAAATCAGGGACGACTTCCTGAATGAGATAGTACCTGAATTGAGTCTTGCAGAATAAGTAGGAGTTCACCTGGTGATGAGAAATGTAGAGGGTATACTTCAGGCACAATGGACTACACAAGCAAAGGCAAAGCCATGGAAGACAAAAGCAGCAGAGTGTGCATAAACTATAAATAAATTAAGTGTTTTGAGTAAGGGAGTGACAGGATCCAATTTGTGTTTGAAACAGAAATGTCTGACAGGGTGGGGGATGCATTAGAGGAAATAAGGGAGGCAAGAAGACAATTAAGACACCATTGCGGTTTACACAAGTAATGATGTGGTGCTGAACTAGGGATAAGGCAATGGCAACAGAGAGGACAGAAGAGATTGTGGTCAATTGTCGATTTACTTAATTTTAAGACACCACAGTCTTTTGATTTTCCTCCTATTCCTGCTCACTGGCCATACTTTCTCAGTTTTATTTGCCGGTTCCTTGTCTTCTCCAAAACTTCTTTTTTTTTTTTTTTTTATGGAGTCTCGCTCTGTCACCCAGGCTGGAGTGCAGTGGCACTATCTCGGCTCACTGCAACCTCCACCTCCTGGGATCAAGCGATTCTGCGTCAGCCACCTGAGTAGCTGGGATTACAGGTGCGAGCCACCACACCTGGCCTAATTTTTGTATTTTTAGTAGAGATGGGGGTTGCACCATGTTGGCCAGGCCGCTCTCAAACTCCTGATCTCAGGTGATCCACCCACCTTGGCCTCCAAAAGTGCTGGGATTACAGGCATGAGCCACAGTGCCCAGCTTCTCTCCAACTTTTTAACATTGGATTAACCCAGGGCTGAGTTCTTAGATCTCTTCTCTGTCTTCACTCCTGTGGATTTCTTTGGATTTCAATACTATGTATGTGCTGAATGCTCCCAAATGCATAGCTCTAGTCCAGACCTTTCCTCCGTGCTCCAGGTCTGTATTCTCACCTAACTGCTTGACATTTCTACTTCGATGTCTAGTAAGCATCTCAAACCATCATGTCTAAAACTGAACTCTTACATGCCAAGCTTACTCCACCTACAGTCCTTCCTATCTCAGTAAATGTTACCTCCTTCCTCAGAAGAAAAAATCTTGGGTTCATCCTTGACTTCCCCCTTTCACACATCATATCCAATCTATTAGCATATCCTGTTCATTGTACCCTCATAATGTATCCTGAATCTAACCACTTCTTTCCATTGAACAGTTTCCACCCTGCTTCCATCTACCACCACCTCTTGCTTAGATTACTGAAGCAGCTTCCTATCTGGTCTCCCTGCTTCCACCTTGCTCATACACCTGTAATCTCTTTATAAGAGAGCCACAGCTTCTGCACAGGGAAGAAAACAACAAAATGAAAAGGCAACCTACAGAATGGGAGAAAATATTTACAAACACTATATTTGATAAAAGGTTATTATCACAAATAAATAAGGAACTTCTACAATGCAATAGCAAAACACACACAAACACACACACAGCTAGATTAAATAAGTGAGCAAAGTACCTAAACAGACCTCTATACAAATGACCAGGAGGTATGTGAAAAGGTACCCAACATCACTAATCATCAGAGAAATGCAAATCAAAACCACAATGAGGTATCACCTCACACTTGCTTGGGTGACCATTTATCAAAACAACAACAATAAAAACAAAAGATAAATGGTGGCAAGGATGTGGAAAAAATGCAACTCTTGTACACTGTTAGTGAAAATGTATATTGAAACACAATATGGAGGCTCCTTAAAAAATTAAAAATATGGCTACCATAAGATCCAGCAATCCCACTTCTGGGTATAAATCCAAAGGAACTGAAACCATTATCTTGAAGAGATATCTACACTGCCACGTTCACTGCAGCATAATTTATAATAGCCAAGCAACCTAAATGTCCATCTATAGATGAATGGGTAAAGAAAAGGTGGTGTACACACACACACACACACACACAAACACAAACACAAACCACACTCTAGAACCATTATCTAGCCTTAAAAAGAAGGGAATCCTGGCATTTGCAGCAAAATGGATGAACTGAGAGAATGTCAAGCTAAGTGAAATAATGAAATAAGCCAGACACAGAAGGAAAAATACTACATGACAGCACTATATGATGAATATAAAGTAATCAAACTCATAGAAGCAGAAAGTAGAATACCAGGGTTTCCAGGGCCTGGGAGGAGACTGAAATGGGAAGGTATTAGTCAAAGGGTACAAAGTTTTGCTTGCACCAGATGAGTAAGGCCTACATCTATTGTACAGTATAGTGCCTATAAGTTAACAATACTGTATTGCTGTATTGTGTATTTTAAAAATTGCTAATGGGGTAGATCTTATGTTAAGTGTTCTTGTCATAGACACAAATAATAACTAAGAGGGCAGGAGGAGAGTTTTGGAGGTGATGGATAGGTTAATGACATAGATTGAGGTGATGGATTTGTGGTATATACTTATCTCCAAACTTACCAAGTTGTACACATTAAATACATACAGCTTTTCATATGTCAATCATATACCAGTAAAGTGGTTTATACCAATAAAGTAGTTTAAATAACAAAAAAGACAGTAGCCAGCATAATCCTTTTAAAAGCCACATTATATCACTCTTCTGCTCAAAACCCTCCAAGGATTCCTCATTTTACTCAAAGTAAAAGCCAAGGCATTTACAAGGTAAATTACAATGGCAATTACAAGGTATTTACTTAGGACCCTACAAGATCTGCTCCCTCCCTCTGTTATACCCTTGTGAATTAATCTCCTAGTACTCCCCTTGTTCATTCACTCTGCTCTAGTCACACTAGCTCCTTGAACGTCAGTTCCTTGAACAATCCAGACACTCTCTTGTCTGAAGGTCTTTGTGCTGGTTCTTTTCTCTGCTTGAATGCTCTTCCCCCAGATAGTCACTCTCCTCCAAATTCCTCCAAATAATTGCTTAAATGTCCCTTCTCAATGAGATTACACCGAGCATGAGCATCCCGTTTAAAATTGCAACCTTGTTTCCCACCAATGCTTTCAATTCTCCTAAACCTGCCCTATTTCTTCCATATCACTAATTGCCTATATAGGTATACATACATACATACATGCACATACACAATCACTTATCACCTTCCAGCTATATAAAATCACTTAAGACTCTAAGTATGTGTGTGAGAGGGGTGGGTGTATGTGGATGAGTGTGTAACAAAAATAAGACTTACACCTCCAATGTCTAATCTAAACATGGACTCAGAATGTTAAAGCTACGCGGGACCTCAGACATCAGTTAATCCAAACTCTTCCTTTTTCACTTATTAGTTTCCTTTTTGAGCACAAAGATGTCTGTCTTTCCAAATGAGAAATGACTATTTCAGAAGTGTATCCCTTTTGAAATGTACATACACAAATACACTCCTTTTAAATATTATACATATCTTCTCCTCCCTCAGTTTCAAATAGGCATCTTGTGTTGTTATGATGAATAAAGCCTTTTCTCTCTTGCCTTAATCCTTTTTTACTCTCTGTAGACAAGACAGGGTTATATCTTTTATTTTGAGTAAACGAGATATGGTTTACGAATCTAAATGAATACCTATAATTTTTGGATTTAGATAGAACAACCCAGACCTCACGAAATTAATTTAGTTAAAAATTGAATTTAAAGATCTGCTGCAAGACAGCATTGTTCCACTTCCTACTAAATTACCATTCTATGAGAATGTGGATTCTTATAATTTCAGTTACTAAACTAAAATGTAATAGAAGTAAAGGTAAGAGGAAATATGAACTATGAGGTGTATATATAATACCTGTTTTCAAAATTCAATTTCTTTTTTTTTTTTTTTATTTTATTTTTTATTATACTTTAAGTTCTAGGGTACATGTGCATAACGTGCAGGTTTGTTACATATGTTCCTTATTCCATGCTGTTTA
>NW_012121277.1:16726-91963 GCF_000951035.1 Colobus angolensis palliatus
ATACTGGCAAACCGGATTCAGCAGCACATCAAAAAGCTTATCCACCCTGATCAAGTGGGCTTCATCCCTGGGATGCAAGGCTGGTTCAACATTCAAAATTCAATTTCTTACCAGTTTAGTCTACTTTTTTCTATTTCTGTCTTCAAACATGCACTAAAACCCATATACAGGAGCTACATTTAACTGTAGTTAGTATCTTATTTCACATTAACTTACATAAATTGAAGGACAGTATTGAAATTTAAGTGGAGTTGTTAATGTCAAACATTTTCTTCTGTACTTCTGGGTGGTTTTGTAACTGTAAGAGTCACTTGAAGATCAATTATCTCTTCATGTAAACCTCTTTTTCTCATTTGGCTTTTCCGTTTCTTAGACTGTGTTTTAGTAAATATGTGTCTTTAAAAATCATATATGTGTGAGTGTATATATATTTATATATAATTATAATCATGTATGTGATTATGTATCTATATCTAATTAAATATATATGGGCTATCATTTTTGAGATTACATTATAAAATGACTCTGGCTTCTGTCTTGGGCAGTCTTTCCTGAATCACCCTCTCTGGGGTAGCCACTGACATTTCATGGGTTGGCCCTATGGAGAAGCCCATGTGGCCAGGGTCTGAGGTCTGCCAAGAACTACCCAAGTGAGCTTGAAAGTGGATCCTCTCCCCAATTCAGTCAAGCCTTCGGATTCAACCACAGGCTCAGTTGCAGCTTAACTGCAAGCTCACAAGAGATCTTAAGGCAGAGGCATTCAGCTAGAGCATTTCTAGATTCCTGACACACAAAAACTGTAAGATAATGCTTGCTGCTTTAATGTGCTAAGTTTGAGGGTAATTTGTTACAAGGCAGTTGATAACTAATACAAAGTCCAAGCTCAAAACATAGTCATTGCTATGTAAGTAGTTTATGAGGGAATCCATACTGTTTCCTCCAGTAAAATCACCTATTTTCCTATTGCATCCATTATGCTACTCATGTCAAAACTGAAATAAACAAATCTACTTTAACAATCAAATTGTACATAATCTTTTGGCTGGGCATGGTAGCTCACACTTGTAATCCCAGCACTTTGGGAGGCCAAGGTGGGTGGATCACTTGAGGCCAGGAGTTTGAGACCAGCCTGGCCAACACGGTGAAACCCCATTTCTGTTAAAATACAAAACAAATCCAGGCATGGTGGTGTGTGCCTATAATCCTAGCTACTTGGGAGGCTGAGGCATGAGAATTGCTTGAATCCGGGAGGCAGCGGTTGCAATGACCCGAGATCACGCCACTGCACTCCAGCCTGGGTGACAGAGCGAGACTCTGCCTTGAAAAACTACAACAAAAATTGGACCCAGACTTTTGAACCTAACGAATACACTGGTCTTCTGAAAAACTTGCAACTAAAATTTATGAGCCAATACCAAAATAAGTTTAAACAAAAATCATATTTCTTAATGACTGTGATTATAACTATTTAAATTCTAAAGTAGTTATTCATTTTGAGGCTGATACTGTTTGCGCCATGCATCAGCAGCAAAAGAATATATCCGATTCAGATGAAGAGCACAAACTAAAGACTAGAAAGTAAGGCTACCAGCAGGGTTTTGGTCTGTAGAATTATACAAACAGACATATCATCTGCCTCCCTCTGGCTGCCTCATATGTGAATCAGCAAGGCTAAACGATCTATCTCCATCTTCACTGTGCATTTCAACAACACTGTGCTGGCTTCCAATAATACTGCCTGATAAGCAAATAGAGAGAATCAATATGTTTACAGAGGTTTGTATCTGAAGATGTTACTCATTAGTTATTTTTCTTCAACATGCTTATATTTAAAAGTTTTGCACAACACTTTCAGCATCACTAGCCAATTATACTCATGTATTGATTCACTACCTACTATGTGCCAAGTACAATTCTAGACACTTAGGAAACATTATTGAGTAAAATATACAGAGATCATTTAAGAGAACTTCCACAGAGCTTACGTTATACATTAAATGTTCTATTCTCTGTGGAATTTGACGTGGCTGATTTATATCTCCTTCTTGAAACTATGTGTTCCATTGGCTTCTGCAATCTGATAGGATTCTGTTCTAATAGTCTCTGATTGTTTTTTCAGCCTTCTTCAGGGGCTCCTCCTATCATATCCTAATAGTCGTACATCCTATGATTTGGCTCCTGGGCTCCTGCTTTACATAATTCATTCCTCAAAAAACTCATTAATTTCCTAAAACCCAATGATCACCTTTCTATACGTGGCCTCTCGATTTTATATTTCTCATTCAACCCCCTATATAGTGACTCCCTATGCATACATATTTCTATTATGCAATCTCACACTTTCAACAAACAAGTTAATAACCTAGTCATCATCAACTACTTAAAATGGGTTTCCCTATGTTTTTTCATTTTCTATCAAGGGCATCACCATTCTCTCAGTCATCTAGTCTCAATATCAATCCTCTTTTCCTAATCAATCAAGTCCTATTCATTATACCATTAAAATATCTCTCATATCCATTACTTGCATTCCATTCCTGCAACTAGTTCCTCACCACTTCATATATGGATAACATTGTCCTAATTGATTTCTAGCCTTTCTATTTCCAACCTCTCATTCACACTACTTCTAGGCTAATTTCCATCACTTTCATTATGTTATCATCCTGAATCATGAATATTTAATAGTTTCCCATTGTCAGTAAAATCTAAATCCCTCATCTTGACATTTATGGCTCTCCATAATCTGGTTTTAACTTATTTATCCAACTAATCTCTTGCTATTCAACAGTGCAAACTATTTACTCCAGATGGGATGATTTCCTTACTGTTTCTAAAGCACATGATGCTTATGTTAGCCACTAGGACTTTGCTCATGATGGTCATCATGCTTCGAAAGCTTGGCAAGCATCCTGTTCACTTTTTTGTTCTACAAAATCCTATGTATGGTCAAGTCTCTCTTTCTGACAAATCCTTACAACTTTTGTCCCACATTCTATGATTTTAGAAACTTGGTTATTATCTACTATGTCACTCAATTTGGCTCTTAGTCATATTTTTCCATATTTTGCTTTTTCATTGTCTCAGTTTTCTTATATTTAATAGAATTCTAGGCTACTTAACAGTAAGACAAATTTCTTCATTTGTTAACCCCATTTTTTTAGTAGTCTACCACAACAGTTCTGAAACTCTTTGGTATTGGAACCCCTTTATAACTTTGAAAAATATTGAGGACCACAAAGAGACTTTGGTTTTTGTAGGTTATATTTCTTAGTATTTACTATATTATAAATTACAACTATGACTTGTAAAAGTAATTATTCATGTAAATATAACAACAATAAATCAAATACATGTAAACAGAAATAACATGTTTATAAAAATAACTATTTTCTAAAACAAAGTAAAATCAATGAGAATAATGGCACTGTTTTACAATTTTGCAAATATTTTTTATGGAGGACAGCATATTAGAAGACAGGTGGATTCTAATGTTTAATTCTGCATTCAATTCCTTGTGATATGATTTTGGTTAAAATATATGAAGAAAATCTAGGCTCAGGTAAATATATAGTTGGAAAATGGAAGAACATTTGAATAGTCTTTTCAGATAATTTTTTTTATTATACTTTAAGTTCTAGGGTACATGTGCATAATGTGCAGGTTTGTTACATATGTACACTTGTGCCATGTTGGTGTGCTGCACCCATCAACTCGTCAGCACCCATCAACTCATCATTTATATCAGGTATAACTCCCAATGCAATCCCTCCCCCCTCCCCCCTCCCCATGATAGGCCCCAGTGTGTGATGTTCCCCTTCCCGAGTCCACGTGATCTCATTGTTCAGTTCCCACCTATGAGTGAGAACATGCGGTGTTTGGTTTTCTGTTCTTGTGATAGTTTGCTAAGAATGATGGTTTGTAGATATTATTCTTTGATACTATACCAAAATTTAACAGTGGTAGTTTCTTTAGTGCAAGGGGAAATCTGAATCTTTATTAATGAACTTTTGGGGCTTTGTTATATTAAAACCACTGGTCAGTCTTGTACTTTAAATGGATTTTTCCCCAGGCATGATTTTACAACATTATTCATTGATCATTTGGCAAATATTGGTTCACTGAGTTATGCAAATCTTCCAAATTGTTACACATTTCATTACATAATATTCTAAAATTAGTTAACATCATGACTGGTCTCATCATAGAAGTCTATTAGTATTGGTAAACTCTCAAGCTCATGGTGGCAGATACGTGTTCCAAAATTCTAATTCTAAATTTTAACATTGGCAAGAAATACCAGTTATTTTCCTTAAAGTCACAGGCTCACTTTATTTTTGAGAAAATCACTGCCAAATACTCAGTGACACAGAACAGCCATAGTTTGTCAGTGTTCCTTCAAGTAAAATTGGAATCCTACGTAAAAAGCTGCTAGTTCAGTTTGCAACTCAACCATGCAAATGGTTTACCTTAAGACTTGCATAGGAGGATGCAAGGCTTATTGAAGGATGAATACCATTATCCTTCAGTATGCATCAGAAGTACTTTATGTGTTCTTCCCATTTGATACACAGAACATTTAAAAATGTACATAAAGGTCAAAATGTAATAAACTAATAATAGTTACTGACTTATAAAAGACATCACCAAGAATGGCCTTTTTTCTTAACTGTGAGTGTGCAGTAGTAAAGAATACAATTACTTGGAAGAGTCTGGCAATTCCTCAGATGACTAAACATAGAGTTACATATGATCCAGCATTTTCACTCCTAGGTATATTCTTAAGAGAAATAAAAACTTATGCCCACATAAATTTCATAGTAGAATTATTCATAATAGCCAAAAGATGAAAAATTCCCAATATATATCAATCAATAAATGAATAAACAAAATGTGGCATATCTAAACAAAATAAAGAATATAATTACTAACAAATATAATTTGGTGCCACTCTCTTAATTTCTGCCAAGGTACCAGTGATTTTACCCACAATTACTTTTGCTCCATCAGTGAAAATGTCAACATGGTGAAAAAGACAAATAACATATTAGAATTAAATTGTTTTGACCTCTCAGACTCCCTGGAAGAATCTTGGGGAGCCCCCGGTGTTCATGGACCACACTTAGAATCACTGGTCTACACTATGCCTGAAACTCTTTCCTCTTTTACCATTATCTTTGGTCACTTCACTGGTTTCTTACTGGGCTCAGACCATTTTTTTTTTTTTTTTTGCATTGTAAATATACTATACGAGTGATATAATCCACATAAATGGTTTCAGCTACCACCTATAAACTAATAATGCTCCCAAATCTATATCTCTAGTATAGACTTATCTCCTGACCCACAGATCTTTATTTCTTACTGATATCCTAGATGCCTCCAAATTAATATGCCCACAATGTAATTAATCTTTTCTCCCAAATTTACTCCTGACCTTTTCATCTAGGGTATTGATACCTCTATTCATCCAGTCACTGAACCTAGAAATTTAGGGATCAGCCTCAACTCCTCCTTCTTCCTACTCATAAAATGGTCAACCCAGGCAACATCAATATGTGATATAATACAATAGGGTGTTGCAGAGCCTAAGTCAAATTGGAGAATGTATGTTCCATGTAAGAGCATTCAGATTCAAATACTGTGTGGGCCAAACAAAACACATTTATTAGTTGCCAGTCTGTGACATCTAGTAACTAAAATACCTGTTTAATTTGTACCTTTCTTTTCATTTTTAGTGCCACTCTCCTAATTTAGATCCTCCATCATCTTGCTTGGACTATTGCAAATAGCCTTATAACTGATCTCTCTGCCTCCATTTTTCACAAATCCTTTCCCCTTTCCACCCCATCCAGATTTATCTTTCAGGAGGCAAACGAAGTAGTCTTTCTAAAATGCAAATCTGGTCACATATTTGAAATACCAGCTTAAAATTCCAAAATAGTTCCTAATCACCTATTTAAAAACCCACATTCCTTAGCACAGTGTAAGTGTATGATCTGCACCTCCCAACTTATTACATCAACTTGGCTTTTCTCCACTTTCCTATCCACACACCAAACTCCAGCCACCAAACTCACGAGTGGAGGCCAGACTTCTTAATAATTCTCATGTGTCAGGCACTGTTCTAAATTACATATATCAACTCATTTAATCTTCACAACCATATATGGTAGGTATCATTTCTAAGTCCTTTTTACAGATGAAGAAACTCAGACACAAAGCCATTGGGGGGTCACTGGGGGGTCATTGACAGTTTTTCCTGATTCAGGATTCTGTATCTTTGCAAATGCTATTCCCTCTGACTGAAATCCTTTTTGTTCTCTTTTCTAACAAACTTCCACCATCCTTCAAGAATCAGATCAAATATCATTCTCGAGCTACCTTCTCTGGCTACCTCCTTCCCAAAGTAAAGAAAGGTAGGTATTCCTTCCCACATTCAGAGCACAAAGTACATGTTAAAACTTATCAGAAATAGGCACCTGCCTAAAACTTAGCACAGCATAACAGTGGTTTACCAGTAGTATGTAGGCCTTGCTGTAAGCAATATGCCGTATCAAGAACTACAAATTCTACTTTTTATGAAAGAGCCAGAGGAAGAAGGTGATGGTGAGTCTGTTCTTGCTTTCCCTTTCTAACCCCACTCACCCCAAATCACCATCACATCCCTTTGGCAGATAGTCCTTTAGAGATGATCCAAGTAAAAGCCATAACTTCCACATGTTGGATAACCCCTGTCTGGGGTCTTAAAATCTATGAGGCTTAAACCCACTTCATAATCCCTCAATAAGGTGATGCCTGTTTGGATAATTGGAACTGTCAAAATCAATAAGAAAAGTTTAAAAACAGTCATGACAAGCCACTCTGAAATGAAAAAGCGACTGTAAGTCACTGATTACTATGATTTTTACAGAGAAAGCTATATTGTCTTTCGTAAATTGAGCATTAAGGTATAAAAGCTCCTTATTCTCTAACACATTTAGAGTTTGAACACATGTAATCCGGCATCTTCTGCTAGGCAGGGATTTAATGAACATTTTGTGGGAACATCTGTTTGTTATTTATCTTTGTCTCATTTTACACATCAGCAAATCCCATTTTACCACCGGGACAGAATAAAAATCACCATTTCATTACACAGCGTTCATAATTTTAAACATCAACCAGGGGGAAGAGAAGCAATTGTCGGCACGGTATTCTACCTGATGTTACAAGGAAGAAGTACAAAGGTGAGGAAGTGCAGAGGGGAAATGATTAAATATATAAATCCCTTTAACATACACCTTGCCAACTGCTGCTTGTTTTACTGTTCCAGCAACTGCTGAGATTTAAAAGCCACTCTATCTTTCTAGAAGGACATCCTTATTTTGCCCTCTTAAGTCCATTTTGCCCTTTTTCTGTGTGTTTTAAGAGAGAAACAACTATTTGGCTTACCAGGTATAGATCTTTGAATATCTAGGAAACAAGAGAGAGGGAGGGAAGGAGGGAGGGAGGGTGACAGAGGGGGGAGAGAGAGAGCTGCTATATTTTCTTCAATGTTTCTATTCTATTGCATGAAGTCATCAAATAGCATTTCTATATGTTTCCACTAGTCATTATGAGAAAGAGCGAGTATCAAGGCCATCAGGAATGACCACCAATACCATGAGCTAAGGCTAGTGCAAAGAAGGGAAAGAACGCTGCCAGTTTAGTCCAAGTGACTAAAGTCATTTCCGTATAACATACACATCATAGTATCTACTTGTAAATTTTGCATGTTTTAAGTTAGATAGCAATATTGAGTGAAATCTGAATTATAACAGCAGCTAAAGGTGATTTTTTCCCTAAATCCAAATATATTGTTCTATATGCCATGGAGAATAATAAAATAAGGAATATGAAACTCACAGTCCTTGCCTTAAAGAACTTGCAATCTTTTCCTCCCAACAGTCATTTGTAGTACATATAAATCACTAGTCTTGTATAAGGGGGAACAAGTTTGGCACATATAAACTCACTAAAGAACAGGAGAATATATAATGCCCAATCAAACATTAGATTGGGTAGTATAGACAATAAACACTGCTGTAGTTCAAAGAAGGGGAAAATCAATGTAGGCTAGTAAAAGAAGAGGAGGCTTTCTGTGATGTATAGGATTTGAGTCAGGTGAGTTGAATACAATTTAGAAAGGTGAAGGGCAAGGACAAACAATCAAATTAATTAATATTATGTGCCTTTATCCTATCCCAACACTAGAGTTCTTTCCCACAAAAGCATTTTGAAAGTCCCTCCCCATAATACCATCAAACAGGTAAGGAAAGAGATAAGGAGATGCACACATCTCCCTTACACCTTCTCTTCTAAGCCACCGAGGAACAGAAACCTCAGTTAGGAATCGATGTGGATATTTGATTCAAGTAATTGATGCTAAAATATGGTTGAGGGTTAACCTCACCATGAGACATTTGTATCTTAAAAGAGGAGGTCATGAACCAATACTGACTCTCTACTTAGTTTAATTATGTGGAAACAGTATTTTTAAAGCTGGGCAAACCTCTTAGAAACTTGTTCTTCTATTTGTCCATTTTAGACAATGGTGTTCCTTCCCCACCCAATCTGCTAGAGCTTACAATACGCAGGATCACTGGGGGTAGCACATGCCTTTCCCTTCATGTGCAAAAACTACTTTACCTCATTGGGCTCCTCACAGTTGATGGACACAGCAAACTGCTAATACTAGAAACCATCTGAGAAGTTGTTCTAAGTAAGTTTCTATTTTCTTCAGCATTAGTTTTGTTCTGTTTTATTTTGTAAGGCAAAAGCACTTATTAAGGTATAGGAACTCATTTAAGGTTGCTTAAAAAATTCTCATGGATGAAACAGTAGTCATTTTTATTTATCTCAGTGATTTTCAGCTAGGCTGGTATAGCACCCACTGAAGATCATATCAGAATCTTCGAGAAGTCCTTTTCAAACTATGTCTCCCTATCTCTAATATTGTGTGTTTCTGCACGATGGCATCTCTCTTCTCTACTCGATTTCAGCATCAGCCTATATTTAATACTTACAAAGTATTACTTACCTTCATTCCTAATCTACCCCTGCATGGCAGATCATCATCCTAATGGAAGCAACGAAGGAAGGAAAGAAAAAGAAGGAAGCAAGAAAGACAATCCTAAGCAAAAGGAACAAAGCTGGAGGCATCATGCTACCTGACATCAAACTACACTACAAGGCTACACTAACCAAAACAGCATGGCACTGGTACCAAAACAGATATATACACCAATGGAACAGAACAGATGCCTCAAAAATAACACCACACATCTACAACCATATGATCTTTGACAAACCTGACAGAAACAAGCAATGGGGAAAGGATTCCCTATTTAATAAACGGTGTTGGGAAAACTGGCTAGCCATATGCAGAAAACTGAAACTGGACCCCTTCCTTACACCTTATACACAAATTAACTCAAGATAGACTAAAGACTTAAAGATAAGACCTAAAACCATAAAAACCCTAGAAGAAAACCTAGGCAACACCATTCAGGACATAGGCATGGGGAAAGACGTCATGACTAAAACACCAAAAGCAATGGCAACAAAAGCCAAAATTGACAAATGGGATCTAATAAAACTAAAGAGCTTTTGCGCAGCAAAAGAAACTATCATCAGAGTGAACAGGCAACCTACAGAATGGGAGAAAATTTTTGCAATCTATCCATCTGACAAAGGGCTAATATCCAGAATCTACAAGGAACTTAAACAAATTTACAAGAAAAAAAAAACCCATCAAAAAGTGGGTGAAGTTTACGAACAGACACTTCTCAAAAGAAGACATTTATGCGGCCAACAAACATAAGAAAGAAAGCTCAATATCACTGGTCATTAGAGAAAGCCAAATGAAAACCACAATGAGATAACATCTCACATCAGTTAGAATGGCAATCATTAAAAAGTTGGGAAAGAACAAATGCTGGAAAGGATGTGGAGAAACAGGAACGCTTTTACACTGCTGGTGGGAGTGTAAATTAGTTCAACCATTGTGGAAGACAGTGTAGTGATTCCTCAAGGATCTAGAACTAGAAATACCATTTGACCCAGCAATCCCATTACTGGGTATATACCCAAAGGATTATAAATCATTCTACTATAAAGACACATGCACACATATGTTAATTGTGGCACCGTTCACAATACCAAAGACTTGGAACCAACACAAATGCCCATCAATGATAGACTGGATAAAGAAAATGTGGCAGATATACACCATGGAATACTATGCAGCCATAAAAAAGGATGAGTTCATGTCTTTTGCAGGGACATGGATGAAGCTGGAAACCATCCTTCTCAGCAAACTAATACAAGAACAGAAAACCAAACACCACATGTTCTCACTCATAAGTGAGAGTTGAACAATAAGAACACATGGACACAGGAAGGGGAACATCACACACTGGGACCTGTCAGGGGGTGGGGGGCTAGGGGAGGAATAGCATTAGGAGAAATACCTAATGTAGATGACAGATTGATGGGTACAGCAAGCCACCATGGCACGTATATACCTATGTAACAAGCCTGCACGTTCTGCACATGTATCCCAGAACGTAAATGATAATAAACCAAAAAAAAAAAAAAAGAAGAAAGGTGAGGATAATTTTTTAAAAGCTAGAGGCACATACAGTACCAGCTTTCTACTTGACTGAGCTTTCAAATTCTGATTGAATGCTCTTCATTCTTAAGGACTAGCTTTCTAATCTCCATACTCTAACTAAGAAGTGTGCTAGGCTGTGTCTGTCATGTTCTAGAAAACCACTTGGTAAATACTTTGTTCCATCTGTAATTGGAAAACACGTGACCTGACACTTTTGATGCCATCTGGGGAATAGAGCGTGAGGGAATTAGAAAGGTTCTGCAGAACAATTGACTCCTTGGTAGTAAAGAGTGGCAAGAAAGGGAAAAGCTAATAAGCCATCATTGCAGGGTTGGCAGCACAGATGATCACAACAGTGGAGGGGGATGGGTCAACTATGGAAATCATGTGGAACTACAGCTTGATAACCAAGAAGAAGCAAATGCAGAAACTAGTGCCAAGCAAGGGAATGAGATACAGAAGAAGGAAAGCAATGAAATAAAAGTTAATACCCTTTTCAGGTGGGAAGGCCAAATTCATCTGTAACTCCAAAATCTCAAGTTCATCTAAAAGGATGAAATGCCACAAAGCCTATTTGTAACATTCTATTCCATTATCAAAAGGTATCTTACTAGGATCCAAAAGGAAAAACAAAAAAACACAAAAACAACACATATACACACATACTTGTGTACCTACATGCATATGCACATATCTGCATGCAAGGATTAAAACAGAAACATGCAGAGACATACACACAGCCACTCCCCACCCACACAGACACTAACACCAACACATGCATGTCCCCCCCAACACACACACACAAACATACGCAAGTATGCTCACTCCAGGATGGGTCTGAGTAAAAAGAAACCATCTCTGACCTAGCTAATTTTCTCCTTCAACTTGTTGTTCTTGGCTTCTTCACTCAGGAATAATCCCAATCAAATGCAAGAAGTGTGTGAGTCACTAAACAGGGCACTTAATTTTGGTTGTCTTATATTACATATTTATACCATGGAGATTCTGGCTACTTTTTAAAAAGTAGTTTTAAACGGTATAGGTTTGGTTCTGAAGTGGTGTTACTGGTGAGAAAGAGTATAGGAAAACTACGTACAGAGTCACTTCTCATGGGATCTTATTCTAAGTGAGGTGTATGCCTTTTAAAAATCAGTCACTCTCTATAAATTCAAAGTAATTCCTTTTGAAATCTAAGCTGGCTTTTTTTTTTTTTTTTGCAGAAATTGACACACTGATTCCAAAATACATATACAAATACAAGAAACCCAGAATAACCAAAACAATCTTAAAGAAGAGCAAAGTTGGAGGACTCTCATTTTCTGAGATCAAAAGAGTGTGGTACTGACACAAGGGCAGGCATATAGACAAAACAGTGTGGTACCGATGTAAGGGCAGGCATATAGACAAAAGGAATAAAATTGAGTGTTCAAAAATAAACACTTATATTTACCTTCAATTAATTTTTGACAAGCGTGCCAAGACCATGCAAAGAGAAAAGTGGTTTTGCAAACAAATGATGCTGGGACACTTGGATATCCATGTAAATAATATAGTTGGATCCTTGCCTCACGTCATATACAACAATGAACTAAAATTGGATCATAGGCCTATACGTAAGAGCTAAACTTTAAAATTCTTAGAAGAAAACATGAGAGTGAATCTTCATGACCTTGAATTAAGCAATGCTTTCTTATATATGATACCAAAACAGAAGCAACAAAAGAAAAAATTAGATAACTGGGCTTTATCAAAATTAGAAATGTTTTCAGACAAATGGTATCATCATAAAAGTGAAAAGAAGGCCTACAGAATGGTAGAAAGTATTTTCAAAACCACAATAAGACACCATTTCACACCTATTAGTATAAAATAAAAAGAAAGGCAGAAAATAATAAGTGTTCACAAGATTGTGGACAAACTGGAACCCTTATTTATTGCTGGTAGGACTGTAATATTGTGTAGCCATTTTAGAAAACATTTTTGCCACCTCCTCAAAAAGTTAAACATAGAGTTATCATATGACCCAGGTATATATGCCTAGGTATATATATACCCAAGAGTAATGAACACATATGTCCACATGAAAACTTACACATTAATGCTCATAGCAGCATTACTGACAATAGTCAAAAACGGAAATAACCCAAATGATGACTAGATAAACAAAATGTGCTATGTCCATACAGTGGAATATTACCCAAACATAAAATGGAGTGAAATACTGATTAGTGAAATAACACAGATTAACCTTGAAATCATTATGCTAAGTGAAAGAAGACAGATGAAAAAGGCCACATATTTCATTATTCCATTCATATGGAATGTCCAGAATAGGCAAATCTATATAGAGAGAGTAGATTAGTAGTTGCCCAGCACTGGGAGTTGGACGAAGGGAGTATAGGAAATTGGGAGTTAATGGCTAAGGAGATCTGGGTTTACTTATTTTGGGGGTAACAAAAATGTTCTAAAATTAGATTTTTGGTGAGGGTTGCACGACTCTGTGAATATACTAAAGATCACTAAATTATATACTTAAAATGAGTAAATTGTATGATACGTAAGCCATACATCAATAAAGCTGTTAATAAAAACAGTCACTCAGGGAGCACATGATGATTGTTTTCCAACATTTGAAGGGCTACCAGTTGCTTGGCATAGCAGCAAGGGGTAAGCAGAATCAGGGTCACCACACTACATAACTCCTCAATTTATTTTGTAGGTTGTGTGGATGGTACTATGTCTAAGAGTAGGGGCTGAATAGAGGCTGAAGAGAGAGATTTTGGCTTATTTATGCAAACACTCAATAACTGGAGCTATTCAAAAATCAGATTTCCTACTGTATAGTAGACAGTGTCAAATTATTGGAAGTATCTAAGCATAAATTGGATTGACCACTTGAGGATGGAATAGATATAGGTAATAGATTATGCATGAAAGGGAGTGAGGGAAAATGACTTGGTAACCTTTAAGGTTTCTTACAACCATAAAATTCTTTTAAAATGCTTATATTACAAAATCCTTCTGAACTTTTATCTGTAAACTTCCCTTTTCTCCTTCTTAGTAATTTTCTCATTAGCTAGAAATAAATGAGTACTTACCTATTCCCACTACAGTCATAAGTCCCAGTAGCGACTTCCTTATGAAATAATAAAACTTGATGCTGTGGTTTAAGCCATTTCTAATATTTATATGCTGTTTCTGGTTCAATCATTTAGCAATGGGCACAACTACTGGATTGTTCTTTCCTTAGTCTGCAGCTTTAAGGGTAGCATTTCATAAATATTAGTAAGAACAACATCCTACATTGTACTTAACACTGATAATAGTTCATGAAAACAAATCATTCTGTACTCTTTTATCTCCTTCCTCCCTCTTCTGTCCTTTCCCCAGATATAGAATAGGCAGGCTGTTGATTTTTACAAGTTGCTTCCAAAGCTCCTGAATGAACCATTTGGCTGAGGGTTTTAAATATTTTGGCTTAAGTCCACGAACGCCATAAGAAACTGGCACTCCATTTTGCAATGCTTCTCTCTCTGTCAATAACTTTAACTTGGGATCATAAAGGGAAAGCATTTGGCAGGTGGTCCATTATGATCTAGATTTAAAACCTCGTGGGGAGTCGTCTACTCCATTTTACACTTTACTGGGAATGATTTGATACTGAAAAGAGAGAAGTACAGATACTATGAGAAAAGCTGTTTATCCATCACCTGTTTCACAACAACAAGGGGCAGTTTACTATCCTGGGAGGGGCAGCTTATCAATAGTGCCCTGAGGATCAGAAATGGCTAAACAGCTTCAAATACCTCCCTCACTGGATTGGTCAAGTACAGGCAACACAATACAGTAGGTGCTAGCTAAGTAGTGCTGGCTGACTTATCCTGGCTCACTGACATGTCAAAAATCTCCAATGGAAAACATCTGCAATGAAATTGTACTCATTGTCCAGCTAGTACACCAGAGCCTTACTATAAATCCCAACCTCAGTGTTCATGCCTTGGAACTGTGTTCTAATGTTCTAACATAGCCCTTCTGTTACTTCCAGTAATAAATCCATGTGGAGATGGTCCAAGAAGGGCATTGCCTTAGATCATATTCCATGTTAGAGTGAGGTTCTTCTCTACAGCTTGTGCTTCATCTGGCCTTAATGTGTGGCCAGCCAAATAAATGTTCTGGAGAGTTTGCTTCTGGGTGGGGTTTCCTTTTATTTTAACTAGCTGTTAATATTTGACAAAACAATTATGTCCTTCTCACTTTGATTCCTTCAAACCATTTCTTCTCAGACCATTTCTTTCCCTTCTTGTTAAATGCCTCACAAAGCCCATGGGTAGGGCACTCAGGGAATACTAGTTGAGATGGGGAGAGATACTACTGGAATTCCAGGCTTATCCCTCCAGTGGTCATACTTCTGCCTGTGCTTATACCTTTTTCTGTGAGACTATGCTCTTTATTGCTCACTCCACTCAAAAGAGCCGTGACTGCCAATATTCACGAACTACTCAAGCTGTCTTTATCATATTTACTTTGTGTTCTACCATCATAAACCACTCTCCCTAGATTCCTTAAGCATTTCAATTGCCCTTTTCCATTTCAAGCATCTCAGTTCCAGAGAATGGAAACTTGGGCATAGTCTTACTACCAATTTAAAAGGGATTCTCACTACTATGCTCTAAGATATTTGTCCATATCCATGTCAGTTACTCAAAACCATACTGGCTTTTAAAATGCTGTATCACATTGCACACTCTTAATATAGTTTACTATCCCCTGTCACTTGCAGATGTACAAAAGCATGAATCAAAATTACTTTTGATGATGTTTATATTTATTTGTTTGATATTTATAACCAAGACGAAATGTAAAATGCCACCCAAAAAACCTTTCCAGAATAGTCTGACTTACTTGCAGCTTATTGCCATTTTTATTAAATATGGATTGTCACAATTATTTTACGTTCCTCATATTCCTTACCACAAATTGAGGTGAATGCAGATTGTACAACTTCCAATGAATAAGCTGGGCAAATTTCCATGACTCAGCAGAGTGTGTAAGGCTTGTGGTTCTTTGCAGTTCCTGTTCCCCCTCCAAATCCATGGGCAAGGTTTGGGAAAATGCCAACCATGTTTGGCAGCAAGAGTCAGCAGTCTCTTAGACTGCAGGGCAAGGGAGTGGCAATAAGTAGAGTGTATAAACAAACTAAAGAAGGCTTTCTTTACAACCTCTTAGTCAGAAGCTCTCTTAAAACACATCCCAATTCCTGTTTGATAGACAGCTAGCACAGGAAGTGTTTCCTTTACATTCTCCCATTTTATGCAGATCTGGGATTTTTATGAGGGAACATCCTAGCACTGATAACCTCTCTTCTCTTTTCCCTTCTCCCTTTCTCTCCCTTCCTCCCTCCCTCCCACCTTATCTCTTCAACACCCATATCCACAGAGAAATAGAGTAAGAGAATAGGTAACCATTCACAATTATGTGTATAAGTAAAAAGCAACAGCAATGCAGGCTTTCTAAGAGCAGTGTTTCTGGAGACAGAGCTTTAGACAAGTTAGTGGTGTATATATAGTCTCGGCAAAGAAGAACAACTTCTTTATCATTTATTGAGAGTACTAACAAGGATTAAATAAAATAATTTATGTAAATATCTTAGCATAGTCCTATAGCATACCTTTAAAACATATTTCCCTTCTTCTCTACTCTGGTTTAAATTAGGAAGGATTCTGATCAGAGTGAACTTTTTTTTTACTGAAAGCAGAAATGTCTGGTTTCCTAAACAAAGTAAAAATGTCACTGAAAATTGTAGATGTAGTCTGGGGGAAGGGAGGGGCAAGAGGTTAAAATTTTCCTTTAGATCCAAATGGGTTTTCTCTTTACACATTTCTCAAAACTGTAGCTGCGATACTGTCTCTTTAGTCCTCAAAACAAAAGAACCTATTTGCAGAGTGTTCCAGGGTGGCCCTGAGAGGTACTTTGAAACACCCGTGTTGAACTCCTCTATGCAGTTCAGTGAGGTTGGATACAACAATGAATTCTGGGAGTGAGTTTGAATGGTACAAAAAAGCAGGGGAGAATGCCTGCTGTCCATTAAAAACAGCAAACAGAGCCACAGAGCCAAAGAAAGTGAAGAATGGAAAGAGAAAGAAGGGAATTTCAGGATGTGCTAAAAATTTTAGCAATTTAAAAGTATACAAAGAACTGGGATCTAGGCAACAAAGGGCAGGTCCAACAGGCATAATTACTTACCATATAGTTTCCACAGACAACAATAGTCAAGGACTTTACTCCATCCATGTATTTTTTTCCCCAATACTTTAGATTCTGACACTGGGTTCTATTTAAAGCCACCAAGTACAACTAATATACTTGATGAACTCCACGCAATAATAAAACATAAAAGGACCTAAATATATATCTCTTTATGTACAGACTACATTCCATTTCTGATCAAATTCTTCCAAAGTGTTAATGCTATTTTAAACAACAAAATAGTCCTGAAAAGAATATACTACTGGTTCAAAAAAGATTTATTTGAGGAAGAAATGGAAGCTGAAAAGTTGTGAGTCATGAGTGGCTAAGGGGTTGAACAATCCAAAATAAAAGAGTGAAAGGGACCATGAGAGCTAAAATGTATAAAAGTGTCTATGACATAAACGTTGAAGGTAGGAGCTCTTTCTTCTGATTAACTCAATTTTCTTATTCCTAGCTCAGAAATCAAGACTTAACAGCCACCCCTCAACAGCAAGCCAATATGAGAAAAACAGTACTGATGAGAAATGAAGAGTGTAGCTCGCATTTAAATTTAGTTGAGATCATAATTTGTCAAATCCCTTCTGAGGATAACTCACTTTAGGCCGTTTTTAAAATTTAAATTATCCATAAAAAGAAATGCTTGTCCTATATGTAAAAGGAAACAACATTCCAGTTTGATTTCCTGTTGATACAATTATCACTGTGGCCATCTAGACCTGTAAGAGAATTACTACTTCTGGATAGCCAACCTTCTTGAGCAGCACTGCTGGTACTACATCCAGTAGCCACATGTGATTATTTAAATATCAATTTAATTAAACTTAATAAAACAAACAAAAAAATAAGTTCCTCAGCTGAAGTAGCCTCATTTCAATGCTCAATAGCCACATGTGGCTAGTGGATACTGTGTTAGATAGTAAAGATACAGAATACTTTATCATCTTACACAGTTCTATCAGGCAGCACTGGGTTAGATACCGGGAAACTAAGACTTTCAGTGTTTGAACAAAATATTCAAACCATTTTAAGGATAGTTTTTCCACAACGTAATTAATATGAATATCCATAGAGAATATGGATCAGAATTTAGCATTTTATTTTTGCCTTTGAACAGTGGTTCTCAAAAGTCATTCATACAGAAGAATTACCTGGGGAGTCTGCTAAATGCAGATCACTCAGAGTGATTCAGTAGGTCTGGGATGGGGATTCAGAAATCTACATTTTACACATGTCTTAGGTAACGCTGTCACAGGTAATTCCTAAACCACATTTTGAGAAACACTGTGATTATGCATCAAAAATTCCAATTATCACTTTACATATACCAATTTATTTTCTTGAATGGTATTAAATATGTAGGCAAGCCCTTACTGCTATACAAAAGTACAAAATGTTCCACAAAGGCAAAAGACAGCTTTCAAAGTATAGTAGATCTGAGCAACGATGAGTATAGAAAATAAAAAATTAAGAAGGTACTTGCACTAGAAAAAAAAAAATAAAAAACTTTTGAATGCAATATTCCAGAATACCTACGCAAAGCAGAAGCAATCTAGCCATTCAGCTTCAGAAACTCAGGCTTTGGAACAGCTCCAAACCTTTAGCTAGCAGAAGAGGAGAAAAACCTCTGGTGGAGCAGCTGCTGAAGGTCTGAATACTGCATGCGAGTGCTAACTGTGTGCAAGACACCAGGCTATGTGCTAACAGACAAGTAAAATATGGTCATGACTTCAAGAACTCAGTCTATTGGGGGAAGACAGACCAAAAATAAATATTAAATACAGTAGCAGGTGTAAATTGAGTGGAATCTTAAATATTGAGCAGCTCTAGAGTTGCTGGAGATAAGGAAGGATGGCAATTGAAATGTAGAGAACAGTATGGAAAGGCACAGGAGCTTGAAGATTTGGGGTGTACCTATGACCCAGAAGTGGTCTAGAGTGGCAGGTAAATAAGATATAGAGAGTGTTGTGTAGTGGAAGATAAGAGTGTAAGGGAATTCTGAGTGCCTGGGACAAGGCTATGGATGGCCCTGAATGTCTATTTGGAAAAAAAAAAAAAGGCAAAATCCTTTAGAGGATTTTTAAGAAGAGGAGTGATAGGATAAGATCTGCATTTAGGAAGAACATTCTAACAGTTAGGCATAAAATGGAGTCAGGAGAGAGTAGACACAGAGAAGATGTGCGATGTTTGGCCATTTGGCTGCATAGAAGAAAAATTACACTTTGGCTGTCAATGTTTCTTGTTGCAAAAAGCTGAGAATGGAGAGAGAAGCAACAGATTATGAAAGAGATCTTAAAAACAAAGCTGAAAATCTGAAGAAAGAACATGAGTAGCAGCAATGTTTAGAAATTCCTGGGGATGCAATGTTCCCCTTGACTCTGTCAGTAAAGACTACCAATGATGGGGGTCAGAAAGAAAGTAAAAATTTTTAATAGTCTGGTCAGCAGATAGCTCTACACTGTCTAGGACTTTTGAAGTCATAAACAGTGGGATATCTGCTCCAGGTAGCACACAGGTGGGCAAACAGTTTCTTTAATAAAGAGTCCCTAAAGACATACAGCATATTCCACAGTGGTTAAGAGCATTGGTTCTGAAGACAAACTTGCCATCCAATATTGATTCTTGCTACTTAGTAATTGTGTGACGTGGTAGGCTGGATACTTAAACTCTGTACCTGTTTCTCTAACCTTAAAATGGAAGTACTACTGCCTACCTTATTGCATTGCTGTGAGGGTTGATGGGTTCATACATATAAGGTATTTATAACATGACCTGGCACAGAGTAAGCTTTCAATAAATGTTAGCTTTTTTTTTTTTTTTTTTTTTGAGATGGAGTTTCGCTCTTGTTGCCCAGGATGGAGTGCAATGGCATGGTCTTGGCTCACTGCAACCTCCACCTCTCGAGTTCAAGCATTTCTCCTGCTGCAGGCTCCCGAGTACCTGGAATTACAGGCACCCACCACCGTGCCCGGCTAATTTTTGTATTTCTAGTAGAGACAGGGTTTTGCCACACTGGCCACACTGGACTCGAATTCCTGACCTCAAGTGATCCAGCCCCCTCAGCCTCCCAAAGTGCTGGGATTACAGGCATGAGCCACTGTGCCTGGCCAAATGTTAGCTATTCTTACTATTGTGTTTATATATGGCTGGGGAGACACACATTCAACTGTACTATGCTCAATAATGTCAATCAGTATAGTTTAGCAGCCCAAGGGGCATGTGCGGTACACTATCCTACATAAATAGCATGCCTTAATTATTGTATTATTCATAATAAGCATATTAAGTCCTTTTTGCAAAAAGGCAAATATGAATAAATTTTCAAATTTGTTAATATTCTTGGTGATCCCCTTAAATAAGCTAGTGCAAGCTGGCTCTAGCACACCATGGACTCGTTTACACTAACCTTTATATTCCCGTCCATGAGACCTGCCTTTCACTCCTCTAAAACATGCTCATAGGTGTACCAAAGAGGAAAATCCATCAGACGACTCAACTTCAGCTCCCTGAACAACCAGAACCTACAAATCTTCCTCTTGAATTTTTCTTGGCCTCAAACAAGACAGGGAAAAAGTACCTATTTTGTAGATGAAAGACTTTTTCTTTTGCCCATAAGAAAACGTCATTTCTTTAAAAGCCCTAATAAATTCTTTTTCATTTATATTCAGAGTGTCTACTCCTAGAAAAAGGAACAGAGTGAGGGATGTTAGCCAGAGCTTCTAACTACACAGGACATTTGCCACCTGAAACCAACTTTAATATGGAACTTCCAATTTCATGCCTAGTTTGCCCAGTTCTCCTTCCTCTAATCCTGATCTATTCCCTGAAGTTCCCACCTGTATTTTTTAAGTGTCAAATTCATTTAATTTTAAAGAATGATAAAAGGGCTTTATATCATCCTCCTTTCTTTTTTGCCAGAAGGAAATATTACAAGGACAGATTTACTTTACGATATGTTAAAATATAAAGATATCATCTTAGATAAGGGTAAATTCCAATTACATGGTATCTGAGATAATATATTCATTACCATCTTAAAGTCTCATACACAGATTATAACAATACTTGCTCTATCTCTGGCCCATTTTCTTATCAACATTCTCAAATGTTCATTGTCAAATGCTGAAGAAGAGTTGTCTGTAGCGTGAACATCCAGTCATTAATCTAGTACATGGGACAGTCTCTAATAAATTCAGATATAAAAATTGCCCTTTCAAGAATGTTTACTGAAGGGGTTTTAAAGAAAGTTTTACCAGAGAGCTTGTATGAGCTATTCAAGTATTTAGGTTCATTTGCTGAATTGCTAATGCGGCTTTAAATAGTATTCCTTTCTTCAGTGGGACAAAAAGCATTTTTTTCCTTAAAACTAATGAATTTAAAATTGAGAAAGCATTTGGAAATTTTAAAAGATAAGAATGCTGATCTACGAGAGAGAGAAAGAGAGACAGAGAGACACAGAGACAGAGACGGAAAGAAAGAAAAGTGTGAACCTGAATTAGCTGTATATTTTTTCTGCTGATCTGGACAAAATACTCAAATTTCAAAAACGTATAGCACTTCACATTCATAGCCAGTATATCTTAAAATATACATACTTGCATGGAAACAATCTTATAAGTTCATCCAGTATAAGAATAAAAACAAACTAGCTTGTTTAGAAGAGAAAATACTCCATACTAACCTTTTGGAATAGACAACATTTTATCTTTTAAGTTCATCCAGTACAACAATAAAAACAAACCAGCTTGTTTAAAAAAGAAAATACTCCATACTAACCTTTTGGAATAGACAACATTTTGCTTCCCCAAAATTTCACAAAGCTCTACTTTCATTTATATTGATGTACACATTAATCAAAACACTAGTGTTTCTTATACATCTGTAAAATTAATCTTGAAGTCACACACATATTCAGATAAATGCTGGAAAAAAATAGTTTTGAAAACATCTCTAGCATCCTATCCAAGAATACATTTTTTAGTAAATGACCAAATTTATCCTCCTTCTCTAGTAGCATAAGTCACATTTACCTGGCACCCATCAACCGAGAGGCAGCCTGATATCAGAGAGGAAAAAGCACAGATTCTTTAATCAGATAATGTAACCTGTAAGTTTAGGCTGCACTTAGATGGAGATCTCAGGCCAGTTACTCATTCTGAGTCTCAGTTTTCTTACCTATAAAATGGAGATCATATCATCACTGACCTCACACTTACTGAGAATGAACTAAGAAAGTATATATTAAATCACTGTCTAAATGCTTTATACCACATCCACTATGATTCAGTAACCAACAACTATACTGCAATTGTAATTTTTAATAGAGTAAAACCATTAAGGAATTAAACATGTATTCACTATTAGCATACAAATAAAATACAGTCATAAAAGCCACCTAGTTAGATTTGAAGTTATTCATTAGGTCACTGTGGAATTGAGAGCTGGCAAGGAGATAATATCATTTTTAAAATGTAAACATTTTTATTAGCAGAGAGTTCTTCCCAGATATAGTAATTCCAGTAGCATAACAAAGTCCAGCATTTTTCATTGCCAGAAACTTAAACCAGTAACACTGGTCCATGAGAAATCTCTATTTATTGAACAAAGCAATATTTTCCATTTAAATCTATTTAATTTTGTAGTGGAGAAAATAAGACAGTCTCTGATTTTAACCATAAGAAAAAAACCTCAACAACTTCTCACATTAAAATGTACAGAGATAGCTCTTCTAGAGTCAAGCATGCATTGGAGTGTAGAGAAAACATCCAGCAAGCACAAGTTTCTAACACTTAGCAGAACAAACCAACCAATACTCAAAGAAGAAACTGAAGCTATAAATTCAAATAAATGGGCTGCAGGGAGACTACACAAACCTGCTGTTGCTTTAATTGCAGACAATTCAATTCAGCAGCTGTTGGTCCAGGCACTAAGGTTCACTGTATGCTCTTCAACGTAACCTTGAAATATTGTCACTCACTCACTTCTCCACATCATCTGCATGCTGTCCAATTAATGAGGAGCGAAATCAACTGTCAAACCACGCATCAAAATAGAACATGATCTTTTAGCTGTTAAGCGCAGGAGCACAATATTTTAAGAATAATAAAACAACAATGGAGATGAAAGTCCTTGACAACAAATAATATTCAAACTTATCAAAACAACGTGGTTGTAGGAACTAAGCTTCTGTTTTGTGCAGCAAGAAAGTGAAACTTTCTCAGGGTTTTTCATTTGCAAGGGACATTTCTGTCTAACTGCTGTGTAAGCCGCCTTTCAAAAAACATTCGCCCATACCTGATCAGAATCTTCTTCATCATTATGGACCATTATGTTTCTGAAAGCTTAAGAGAATACTTAAGAAACACTTTTGATCCAACGATATTTTACAATACAGATGCTTTGGGGCTCATATTTGTAGCTTTGCTGTTTCCAGCACTTTTTTTTTCTATCAGAAGAATAAACAAACAACAATAATATATAATGTTCATCAACCTGAGTTCAGTAATGAAAAATAACTAAATTTACCAAACAGATGTGTCCTGGAATGCTTCCTATTTGAAGTTTCCCTACTCTTAAGTATATCCCAAATCTATACAACCAATTAACAAATACAGGAGTTAATAAACTCAAGAGAAACATAACACACTAAGTGTTTAAAAATTGCTTTTTGCTTCCAAAGCACCGTCTTCTGTGCAAACACTCTAAGCTATATCACATACTACCAGTTGCAGACATAAGACTTGAGAAATTCAATACAAGAATCCAGCAGAAAAGCGTGCACAATTAAGGGATCGGGACTACCAGTTTAACAGAAAACGCAGATCTTATACAGCAATCTGCTACAAACATTATAGCTAGGGGCAGGCATGTTTTATGCAGCTATTTTGTTTAGCTCATTAGAACCCTATTTGTCCTTCAGTACAGTTGAACTGAAGGAAAAATAAAAGAAAGAAATGCACTTTGAAACAAAGGGGAAATTCAGATAAAACAAAACATACTATACCTGTATATTGTACCAGGAACATTGTGACACTCTTCAGGGAACTGTTTCACGTTGTATCCTATCGTGAGTTATTCTCTCCTTACCCTCTTCTCTCCACAAGAAGAAAAGCCAAAGCACCCCAAATCCCCACTACACCCTATCCCTAACCCACCCACCCCATTGAGGAAAAAGAAAAATAGCTATAATTCAGCTTAGATCCGACGCTTCTGTTTAGCTCAGCTCCAGCCGAGCAACTGAGCTTTAGCAACGGAGCATAGGGAGGAGGATTCTAATGCCAGTAGCACTTCCATCCACTTCACTTACACAAAAGCAGGCAGTGGAAAATCCAGGAGCCTTGAAGACAAGGGCTGGAACTGGCTTTTATGAATTGCTATTACTGCATGTGTCACCATCCATCTCCAATGACGGACACTTATAGGCTGAATTGGGAGTGGAGGGGGTGGGGTGGAGGAGGTTGGAGAGCAGGTGGAGAAGCAATTAGCAGTATGTTCATTGGAGAATTCGTTCGGGATTTCATACATCAGTGCCTAAAGAAACAGCATGCAGTTGACAAATCAGAACTTTACGATTTGCATGCCTTGGAAGAAATCTTAGCTCACAGCTCCAAACAAAATAATGTTTGCCCACTCTTATAGGGCACAGAAAGTCACCCCTTTGCTTTTTCTTTCCTCTGGCTACCCTTATTCCTGAGAAATCAACATTGAGAATGAATATTTGCTAATTTTCCCTAAATAATTGTATTTAAAAGGCTGGAAGCAAAGGAAGTATAAAGAAAGAAATTCTATTGAACATGACATATCTTAACACAAAGGCAAGAAGCTAATCATTTTAAGCCAACTTTTCATCCCCAGTCCCATTCCCCAAGTGCAGCTTTCACGCTGATGATCAGTGGATCACAGAACTTTTGTCCATATATTTAACACTGAAAAACAAATCTATGTCTACCTAAAAATAGTTCAGTTAAAATGAAGGTGAAATGCCAAGAGCTATGTGCAGGACCCACTTCATAGGTGACTTAAGAAAGGACTTTACATGTAAGTGCTTCAGTTTCGCTCATCCACTAAACTAAAGCTCATTTTTAGACGAATTTTAAAATTAATCACAGGTAGGATCAAAAAGGAGACAGTGTCTCTGGGAGGAAACATGATACAACCAAAGGAGCACTGGGGCTGGGTATCAGGAAACCTGGGTTCAGCTTCCAGTTCTACAACTTTCTAACTATGTGACTCTGGACAAGTCACTTAATTTCTTTGAGCCTAAGTTCTCTTTATTTGTTAACTGAAGATAATAGTACCTATCCTGACTGTTTCACAGGATTGCTGTGAAGAGCTAATGAGATAATAGGTATGAAAACCCTTTTGTAAATTGTAAAGGGCTATACAATTGTATGGGATTATTACTACCATGCCCTAAACAAATCTTGCCTTAATGATTGAAGTGAGGTACCTCTATCACATAAGGCAAATAAAAAGAAAGAACGAATATAATTTCATAAAACACTGTTCAATTCTTACAATTTTTAAATTAGATGGAATCATTGTTTGCTCTTAAAATTCCACAGCAGGGAACTTTTTTCAGAAAATTTTAAAATAATACATCAAAAGTTTATTAAAGAGGCTGGATCCCTCTAAATTCTCTTTTTCCTTTCTGGAAAGTCAGTTCATTTTTCTTCATATGGTCTAGTATTATGTCCCATCTAGAATGCAAACTACTAGATAATGAGCATCTCCTTTTGTTCAAGTTTTCTATTTGCCTGTTATATCCTCATCATTGCCCAGTGTGTTGGGGTAGGATTCAAGGTGATTAACTAAATCTAAATCCACAAGGTAAAAATCCAAAGTCATGCCTTATGAGGCTCCAAGCTGCTTTGATACTATATATACAGTGACCAGCTGGCTTCAGCTGGGACACAATTTTAGCACATGAAGTCCTGGGGTGGCCACACCTGGGGCACTAAATGATCCAGGCAATGTTTGGGGATCTTTGGTTCGGCCAAATCCCACATGTCCTGATTTCCATCTGTATGGTGGTTCCCAAGTGTGTGTTTGTCCACATGAACCAAATCTGAAGCGGCCAAAAGAAAGGTGGGGGATAGAGCAGAGATATCAGATGTTAGCTCCTCTTGGCCCATCCAGTGCTATCTGTGCCCTCAAACAAGTGCCCATCATACTTCTTGTAAGAAGAAGGAAAACTTTTTCTAATTGCCCCTGTAAACGTCATTGCTACTACTGAAGATGCCAATACAATACATATCCAAAATCTATGTTAAACCAATTGGAAAAACGATAATATTAATCACATAACAGGTAATTGGTAGCTAAGAGCAAGTGAGCTGCTGAAAGGGGGAAGGGGAGGAGAAAAAGACAAGAGAGGAGAAGGAGGGAAAAAGAGGGGAGGGGTGGAGAAAAGAGAAAATGAATCTAAAGTGAGAGCTTTCTAATCAGAAACATACTTGCTGAAATCATCCGAAATCTCACCTACTATAATAAAAAGTGCTTGTCTTTTGAGGTATTGGGAGTGGCCCCCTGACCATCAAAGCTGCAATCCTAGCCTTCCAACTGCTTAAAGAAACAGTTAAGAGCCTGAAAAGGTACTGACAGCCCTAGCACCAGATCTCACTTTCCTCTGCCATTCTGAAAGTCAGGCAGGTGGGATACAATTCTCCAGAGGCCTCATCCCTGTTACCCTCCACCACAGCCTCACTGGCAGCATGGCTGGCCACTAAGGAAGGTGTCAGTCCAATTTCAGGTTCAGCAAAGGAGGCTTGCCAGAGACTTCAAAAACCACATTGGTAAGAAAGGAACAAAGGCTGTATTTCAGAATCGGACTGTTCTGCCTTTGGGCATTGCAACTAAACTCCACAAATTTAAGCTTGAAATTCATATCCCCCAAGTTCCTCAGAAGGGCCATTCAAAGTAAAGGGAAAGGAAGAGGAAAGATGAATTTTTTTTTTGTTAGCTGCTTTCTCACAGTCAAAAAATGAGGAACATGACTGACAGAGTGTCCCAAAAGGCAATGAGGTGGGAGGCAGCAGTTTCAACCCAGATTAGCAACAAGGGCAATGAAAGCATCAGAGCATCCTTATAAAAACAAACAAGCACACCAAAAACCATTGCACTGTTTCCATTATTTGGATTTCAAGTTCCAGAATGTAAGCACTAATGGTTCCCTAAACCACCCAAGCTCCTCCTCGGCAGCCGTCACCAAGCCTGATTGATCTTTTCAAATGAATTTCTGTCACTAGCCACCCCAGATTCTGAGTATTTTTGTCAAAAACAAAAGTCCCAGTGGAAGATTTCAAAGAACCAAGAACTTGAACTAAACCATGAACTTAAACGGGAAGAGAACACTAATTTGCTAACCTCCAAACAAAACAGAAATGGTAACAGTTTGAAAGCAACAAAAACTAGCAAGCTGATTTGAACCAGAACAAAGTTTCACATTTTCTGAATCCATCAAACTTGCACCAAACCCTGAGAGTCTAATCAGTTCAAGCTCCTGCAAAGAACACACAGCAAGGCTTGGTTTCACCTGTCTGAAAGCCAACAAGGGAACCACAGAATGAACACTGGATAAGGAGTCAGAAGAACTGACGTCTCCTAATTTTCTTCACTGTTTGATCTTGGTTAAGTCACTTCTACTCTCTTAGCCTCAGCTTGCTTGCCATGAAATGACCAGGCTGGGATCGCCAATATCCCAGGTTTAATAGTCTATGCCAACTGTGGAATTTAGTCTAGTGATGAAACAGATAAAGTCACAATCACAATTTAGCCTTATTCTGCAGGAGGCAGAGAGATGGACCACCCCAACTCTCTTAAGGATTCATGTTTCTAGCTTATTTTGAAATATACTTGGCCAGGCACAGTGGCTCACACCAATAATCCTAGCACTTTGCGAGGCCCAGGTGGGAGGATCACTTAACCTCAGGAGTTCAAGACCAGCCTGGGCAAGATAGTGAGACCCCACCTCTTAAATAAATAAATAAATAAAAATTTTAAAAGTTTTTTTTTTAAAGAAATACACTTAAGAGTTGGTAACTGTCCCTGTTCAACCTCAGAAATAACCTAATATTCTTTTTCAGAATGTCTCTCCTCAAAAAAATGTTTCAGGAATAGTTTGTTTTCCTCAAGTGAAAGCTACAGATGAGTTGTGTCGTCCAATAAAAGGAAGAGGGAAGAAATGACAGTGATCTAGTATAGGCTGAGCCCCTATTGCATGGCAGACATGGCAAATTTTACATAATTTTCTTAACCAATCTTCACAATACAATGCTATATGGTTTTTGTGGTTGTTGTTGTTTTGTTTTTCTGTTTTGAGACAGGGTCTTGCTCTGTCATGCAGGCTAGAGTGCAGTGACACAATCATAGCTCACTGTAACCTTGAACTCCTGGGCTCAAGTAATCCTCCTATAGTAGACACTTTTATCCTCACTTTATAGGCAAGGAAACTAAGGCTTACTGATGCTAAGTGACTTGCTTACAGTACTTGACTGGTACTGGGATTCGAACTCAGGCAATTTGAATCCATTACTATGATAATATCCTAAGAATTAAAGGAATAGTTCTTAATTCACTGATTCGATTGGGTTTGCTTAGTGAATAAATTACATGTTGATTCAAAACAGTGAAAGTAAATTTCCTTGCAATTACACTGGGTTGACATTTTTTTTTTAAATTTCATTTGACAGTTTGGTATAACGGTTAGGACAACTGGGCTCTGGAGTCAGGCAGACCTGAATTTCTTGAATTCTGTCTTATGGACAAGATACTTAACCATGCTGTGTCTCAAGTTTTCTTATCTGAAAAATGGGAAGGAAGTAGTCCCTACCTTGTCAGGCTGTTGGAAAGTGTCAATGACCTGATAGCATCTCGCATAGTACTTGGCACAAAATGACAACTCAGTAAAGATAGATGAGAGCTATCCTTGTATTCATAAGCAATACAAGAAAGGAAAGGTTATAAAGAAAAACGAAACTGGGATTCACTGAATTTAAGTGCTCTTTGGTTATAGCACAGATATAGTTTGGAAGGTTTTCAGTGGTCCACCCACATTCTCCAAAACTAACCTGCATCTTATGGCAAATCAGCATATTCATGAAGCAACATGAATACATTAATTGGGGTTTCCTAAAGAGTAGCAAGGGAACTTGTCATGTGCTCTGCTTAGCAGCAGTTGTCCCTAGTTTCCTGGAACCCACTCTTTCAAAGAAAAAGCTCGAAAGTAGCATATAGTACTGCTGGAAGTACCAGGCAGGTGAAGGCATCCTGCTTCCCCCCAATTCTTCAAGCCCTGGCTTCTTTCCCATTCATCTGTGGTCCTCTTCTCAGATTCCCTTCTGTCCTTCCCCAGTTTATTCTGGTTTTATCAGGATTCTTCCTCTGGCACTAGCTCTGTTTCTGCTCATCAGCATCAAGTAGTGTCTATGGAATGTGCACCTGGCACGACACTAGGTGAAATAGAAAGTCATCTAAGAGTTAATGAAAAAGACATGTGATCCATGGCCAAACAGATCTAAGATACACAGGTAGACTAGAGTTTTGGCAACACAGTAAATGCAGGTATAATGCAGGATGACTTGGTTGATTTCAGAGCACAAAAGAGTTTGTTCATCTAGTTAATGATATGCATACTGAATAATTTTTAAAAACTGTACTAATGTCTGCAACTTAATCTGAAAGGCATAAAGGAATGGATAGATGAATAGGTGATAAAGCAAATACAACAAAATGTTCATTACAGAATCTAAATGGTGAGTATCTGGGTGTTCACTGTATAATTCGTTTAACTTTTCTCTATATTTGAATATTTTCACAATAAAAGGTTGAGAAAAAGGAGAGGTGGAAAGGGGTATGGCTTATTCAACCACAAGTGTTTCAGAACAAAGTAATTATAATTCTACAGAAAAGTATAAAGCAAATAGGGCAAAATAATAATTGGTGAGTCTGAGCAAATGGTATATAAGAATTCTTGTATGATGCTTGCAATTTTTCTATATTTAAAAGTACTTCAAACTAAAAAGTTAAAAGATAATTTGTTGAGCACCAACCTCTTTTACCTAGTGTCTCAGTTGCCATCTTCAGTAGTGAGGGCATTAGGTTAATAGTAGAGATATTGGAAACAATGGTGGAAGGGCGGGGAAAAATAACAGTCACAGATATATCTTGGGGGCCTACTATATGCAAGACACTGTGCTAGGCACTTTGGAGGATTCAAAGAAGTAAAAAAACACAGTCCATTCCCTGAGAGGGCTCCCAGTGTAAGTAAAGGAATGCCAAAGCAGTGTCTGAAAGGGTAACTGACCGGAGCAGAGTTCTGTAAGACAGAAGTATCAAGATTAGAAAGGTAGGTTGGAGCCAGATTGCAGACAGTACTAAAGGTCAGGCTGAAGAGTTTGGACGTCATCCTATGGATAATGGGAAGCCATTTACAGTATCCGAGTCAGGGAAAGAACATGATCTAAAACTGACCGGCTAGATGGTACAATTTGTTTGGGCACAGGTACCTTCAACATGCGTTTGTTTTATATTCATGTACATCTGGTACGTGTATCTACTTCCCATATCTGGATGTGACGTTTAGGGATTTCCAACATGCTGGTTGCTGCTTATTTTTCAAACAGCCACTCTCTGACATCTCTTCAGCCTCTTTCCTTTTTCCTCCCCCAAATCCCAAGGGCAGCGGACCAGCACGTGCCTCAGCCCTGCTGACTCAGCAAGCAATAACTAAGCCTCATAGAATGTTTTTGAAATGAAGCTGCTGTGCTTCAAAACTGATTTCTTTCCTTCATGATAATCAAACCTCAATTACTGCTGGAATCACTGATTTGAGTTGGAAAGAATGAATATTCATCTAAGTAACATGTGAAGGAGTGCAGGAAGTTATGTCCTGTGTGCAGAAGGAAACAATTGTTCAAAGTGATCTCTGTATATGGAAAGAAACCCTAACAGAGACGGCATTGCTGAATAGTGGCAAGTGATTAGGGTAAAACCTCTCAAAGACTGCCAAATTAGAAAGTGGACTTTATAATCCTTTGGATATATACCCAGTAATGGGATTGCTTGGGTCAAATGGTATTTCTGGTTCTAGATCTTTGACCATGGCACATGTATATGTATGTAACAAACCTGCACATTCTGCACATGTATCCTAAAACTTAAAGTAAAATTTTAAAAAAAGGAAAAAAAAAAAAAGAAAATTTCCTGATGTCTATGATTGTATTGTAGTTATATATGGAATATTCCTTTTTTTGGTAGGAGATTCAAATAAAATATTCAGAAATGATGAAGTATGTTAAAATTTTATTCGTAAATGGTTAAGAATATTCTTTATACCATTCTTTTAACTTTTCTCTAAATTGAAAGTATTTCAAAATAAAAATAATAAAATTTTAAAAAAAGAAAGTGGACTTTATCTGTCTTCAGTTTTTCCCCCCACGAAGTCCATCCTCCAGTGCAATCATGTTACTCCCCCCATTTAAAACCCTGTGTTCACTCATCCCTACATATAGGACAATGGCCACACTTCTTAGCAAGCTGACTTACTTCACCCAACCAGCCACAGGATACCTTCCCAGACTCTTATCCCATTCCCCTTTCCCACTTTCATTGGTTCACACACAATATCTTACCTTTTTCTGAGCTATCCAGTTTTACACATTTGACTGCCTTGCGTGTGTTGGTGGTCCCTCTGCCTGGAATCCTTGCCCATCACCTCTTTGTCCACATAGAGACTAGGCAATGCCCCGCATCCTTTATGATTCAGCACAGTTAGACTCTGATCTCTAAGTTGTCCACCCCCAGCTGTAATTCCCTCCACCATATTCCCAGAACACCTTCTCTCTCTTTTGGGTACCTTTCACATCAGAATATAATCACTGGTTTGAGTGTCCATCTCCCCTATTAGACTGTGAGCTCCTTAAGGGCAGGGATTACATCACATCAAATTCATTATTTATAGTCCTGGTGCTTAGCATAGGGTCTGGTCCCGTATATATGCTCAAATGTCTATTGAATGAAGGAGTCTGAACATAAAGTACTCCTTGAAGTCAAACTCAGAATCTCTTGAAAGGTGAAAATTAGAATGGTATGTGACCAGAGTAATCCTAGTGAAGTATGATTGAGGATCTGACTGAAGAAAAGCTGATAGGAGGACACCTTATGGGGGCTTATTGTGGGGCAGTTTCTATCCCAGGAAACTCTCACTAGCAGTTGTTGCTGGCTAAAAATGAAGAGCAGCTGGAGCAGATGACAAGGGCCCTTATTGGGGATTTCTCCATCCTTATCTTTCACAGTTCACCACTAAAGCAATGTTGTTCTCTGAAGTAACATTTTCCACAGTGTCTCAATTCTCCTGAATGACTGCCATATTCATTTGTGCTCTGCCTACCGTGGCATTTAGACCAGCTTTGTTAAAGTGTGGTCACTGAAAGCTCTTCGATTCTTCCACTCACCTATCATTATCATGCCAAGGAACAATGTTTTGTGAGTAAGAGACCACTGAAAAACAGAGCACCAAAAAGGGGAGTGAAGCAGAGCTAATAAAAACTATCTTTTTTCTCCTCCTAGATTGCCAGTGTATTTCACTATGTTTCCATCCTACAGTGTTTTACACTATGTTTCAGTAAAGGCGGGGGGGGAAAAAAAAAAAGGAAAATTAAGACTTCAGCAAAACTTTACTTTGTTGGAAAGAAAAAAAGGAAGCAATATTGAGGAATAGAACATAAATCTTTAGACATATGATCAGTAGCCATTTCTGAAAAGTACACATCTGGGCTGTTTTAAACAAATAGCAAAAACCAATTAGGTCTTTCTGACTAAACTGAGGTGTGTGCTAATTTCTTTTTTTAAACTAAGTCTGTTTTGATCTTCAAAAATGTCAAACTGGTAAACACTTTACTTTTTTGTACATATAAATCTAAGAGCCAAGCCTAGCTTGAGGAAGATTTAAGAGACATAAAATTTGTCTGAGGTGTCTGCCAAATCTCTGCAGCAGAGACAGAAACCCTGGAAAAGCTGACACAATCATAACTCTCACATCACCAGCAGGCTTGTGCAGGGCTGGGAAGCACAGAAAGTCACTGTTCCTTCTCTCACACTGTTTGTAAACAGAAGTAGATCATTTGCTTATCAGCTATCTGGTAGCTCATTTTTGCCTAGATATCTCACCAAGGAAAAAGAAAAAAGAAAAAAAGAACACATCCCCACGGGTACATATCTCAATTTTCAGCTGGGTGAATTTTCATTTATAAGATGGGCCCGCTTGTGAAAATTTTTCTTTTATTTGCTCTTGAATGCTCTTACTCTTGTGTGCTTGCTTGCTCTCTCTCTCTCCCTCGTTCTTTCTCTTTTTGTTCAGAGGGCATTAAAAGGGGTATTTATGAGTATCTAGTGCAGTGCCTAATGAAGTGCTTTCACATAGTAAGCCTACAATAATTCATTGAATGAAGTGAAACCCTATTTGTAATTTCTACGTTCAACTTATTTGATCATGTAGCAGGAAAACCATAGATTTTTTTCCTGAAATATTTAAAAGTAACAATTCCTTATAAAGAAATATTTTATTCAGATGACTCATGCTTAGGACTTCCGTCCCTTAAAAATCATCCATTTTTGCACAACGGGTATTATTTGTAAGGAAAACGAAGGGAAGACTACACTTCAGGATTCTGAATGACCACTGATACATTATTGTAGAGAAAATCAGATATCCTACACACACTCGATTGTATGTCGTTATGGTAATGCACTACATATGTCTAAAATCACTTAACAATGCAAGAATATAGTGCACACATGGGCTGCATTCTGTAAGTAGGATTAACTATTGAATTCAACCAAGGTCTTCCCTGGGGACAGATTGCTGGAAAATACATCTACATGACATTTAAAAAAATAAATTAACCAATGACATCGGCTCCCATGAGACACATTGTTTCTTGTACATTCAATTATTTCACAGTTTTCTGTAGCTCTCTGCTGACATCCCCATCCCAAATGACATAGAATTTCAAAAAATAAAGAAAAACAGAGCAACTGGAGCTATTCCATCTCTCCTGTATGAAGTGTTATGTACACAAAGGAAAGATTTCTGTACATGAGCACAGTGTGAACCACGACAGGGTGAGATCATGTCAGTTTGCGGCTGTTCTTGTTATGCTGTGGTCACATATAAGTTGCCCAAGGGAGTGTACAAAGCCTGTTTTCTTCCTGACAAGGACCAGCAGGGATTGCTGGAAAATAAAGAGAACAGAGTTATGGCAGGAGGTTTTAAATTTTCTCTTTAAAAAATGCTCTTTATTATAACTTTTCTTCTCGCTTTGTTGTATTTAGTTTTCCTCATCTATGAAATAGGAATAGCTATTTTATTTGTTTAATATTTTTGCTGAGAATTAAATACCAGTAGATTGCCTGGCATACAATAGCTAATCCACACAGTCCACATCAACATTAGTTATCATTAATTAAACACCTATTATGTGCCTGGTACAGGCAAAAGACCCCCCAAAAAGGTAAATCATAGAAGCTAAAACTGATACTAGAGGAGCAAGCAGGGAGCTGATTTTCAAAGTTTTTATCAGCCAGTCTAAGAAGTTTAGATATTATCCTGAAGACAAAGGACAGCCTTTGAACTATTTTATAGAGAGGCTGGATAGCTTTAGATTTGTGACTTACAAAAATCATTCTGTCAGCATTGGTAATGAGTGGACTAGAAGAGAAGCAGGCTAGAGGCAGCAGTAATCCAGGCTAGAAGTGATGCATGTGTGTTGGGGGGTGGAAGGTATGCCCCCAACTAAGACAATGGTGGACACCAGGAAAACATTTTTAAATAACTTTTTTTTTTGAGACAGAGTCTCACTCTGTCTCCCAGGCTGGAGTGTGGTGGTGCAATCTCGGCTCACTGCAACCTCCGCCTCTTGGGTTGAAGCAAATCTCCTGCCTCAGTCTCCCGAGTAGCTGGGATTACAGGCGCATGCCATCATGCCCGGCTAATTTTTCTATTTTTAGTAGAGACGGGGTTTCCCCATGTTTGACCTCAGGTGATCCGCCCGCCCTGGCCTCCCAAAGTGCTGGGATTAAAGGTGTAAGCCACTGTGCCTGGCCAAAATAACCTTTTAAAAATTAACAAATATACTGTAGATTAGAAAATAAAAATATGCAAAAGGTTAAAAGTAGAAGTCATATGCAACCTTACTATTTGTAGCAAACCCCTATTAATATTTTTTGTGTATTTACCATTACAGGATTTTTCCTATGTATGCCTACACAGATGTGTGTGTGTATGTTATATATACGTTTTTAAACTGGGATCTGCCACTCTGTACTGAGAGTTTTATGATGTGAATTTTCTCTTAATATATCATAAACAATTTTCCAGATCATTAAATATTGTTTGGTAAAATCAACTTACAAGACTACTTAGTAATCCATTCTATAAATGTACCACAATTGATTTCATTCAAACCCCTAGTATTGTACATTTAAGATGTTCTTTTTTTCTTTTTTTGTTGTTTTTGCTATTAGTATAAACAACTCCGGGATAGATGTACTGAGTATTAAATTTTTGGAAACATCATGATTGTTTCCTCAGCACAGAGCCCTAGAAGTTGAAGTGGTAGGTTAAAAGCTGTATTCCATTAAGGTTTCTGATACATATTGACAAATTGCTCTCCAGAAAAGCTGTATCAAATTATAGTCCCAGTAGCAGAGTCTATGAGTAGGAGATGAACTTGAGAGTGATGTCAAGGACGGAGTGCACTGGACTTGGGTGGATAGAAGGGATGTTTCCTGGCAAAGTATCAGGGCAGAAGGAAGGTGAACTCTGTCAAGAGCAGCAAAGTAATAGGCAGGGCTAAGGAAAAGGTGTTGGATAGGTAAATGATAAGAAAGAAAAAGGTAAGATAACCAGGGGAGAGTGAAGAAAAGAGGGAAAAAGTAGGTCTTTAGTGAAATTATGGGCACTTTAATTTACTGCTTTTTTCAGCAAAAGTAGCAAATGTAGCAAACAGCTAGTCTTTTCATAGCATTTGGCACTTTGTGCTACCAGGGTCCCCAGTTATATTCATGCAAATCTGTTTACCAATTCTTTTCACCCAATAATCATATATTAGGTGACTACCATGTGTCAAGTGCTGTTCTGGATGCTATGGGTATGGAGACGAACGAAACCTCATCCCTGACCTCAAGGAGCTCACAGTCTAGTAGTGGGGAAGACAGAAACATCCACAGACCAACACCCTACAGTGTGGTACAGGCTAGGACAGAGGTAAATGCAGGGTCCTGTGGAAGCCAGAGGCCTAACATTGCTTTGTGCGTGCATTCATGTATGTTGGGCGAGGGCTGTTGGGAAGGCTTCACAGAGGTGTTGACATACAAGCTGAGTCTTAAAGGCTGAGGAATTTCTTGCATGCCTAAGGGTCACAGATCATAGTCATATTCCTAATCAGTGCCTTGAATATTTGTGCTACTGCTCTCAAAGACACCGAGTAAGGTGGATGTTTGTGTGTAATCCAAATCCATTCGAGTGGTAACTATAGCTTCCACTGTCATCTTAATGAACATAGAAACATAGCATGTTTTGGCAATATTATCGCTCCCCACAGAATATAAAGGACAAGAGGCAAGGGGGGCATGCAGACTTTTAAAACAATTCTGGTAATACTGACATAATAATATTAACATCCACCAAGTCCTAATAATTTTACCTCCTAAATGTTTCTCAAATCTGTTCCCTCCTCTCACCTAACTACTCTTGGGTCTTTATTGTCTCTCTGTGGAACAGAGTAGCAGCCTCGTCAAGTCCACCTCCACTGTATCCTTCCCACTGTCATTGTCCTTAAAGTAAAAATCTGATCGTGGTGCTCTTCTAAAACATGTTAATGGTTTCTTATGGCCTACAAGCAGCACTTCTCAAATTTCAGTCATTTGAGTATTACTTAGTGATTTTTACCATATTCACACACAATGTGTTCTATTATTACTTAATATTTGTCTTTAAATGAACTGAAAACTGGTTCACTTTCTATTTTTATGAAGTAAAATCTAAAGTAATCTTAGATGTGACGGCTTAGTTCAGTTTTATGTTTTTTAAGATATATTTGAATATGTAACTAGTAAAATTAAAATGTTTGTGGGAGCACAACGTAACTACCATTGGCAGATGCCCTACGTTTTAAGAACCACTGACCAATGGGGGCGCATTCCAACTTAGGATTGCAATCAAGATTCTTCACAACTCAGCCCCAACCTCTTTCCAGACTCTCTCCTACCCATTACACTTCCCTTTTCCTCAGCAATCTGCACTTCGGCCATGCTGAATTCTTTCACATTGAATGAACATGCCCTACTCTTACACAACCACACATCTTTCACAGACTGACTCCTCTACCTGGAATGCCTACCCTCCACTCCTTCCCTGCCTGGGGCAAACTCACTATCCTTTAAGACCTATCTGTCATGTCACCTCCGCAAGGAAGCCTTCTCCCTGAGTCTCCCTTACAGTGAGTCACACCTTCCTTTATCCCTCCATAGCACTTTGTACCTGTCTCTGTTATACTACACACTACAGTATCTCAGAACTGTGGGCATCTAGCTCCCCAACTAGACCCCAGGAAGAGTTCACACCTTGTACTTCATTGTTTCTCCAATACTTCACGTGGGCAGAGGTCATGAAAGAGATCTAGTGTCCCAGGTAACTTGTTAAAATGCTAAAATAAGATAAATCCAAAGTACTATCAAGGTTCAAATAGCTTAGAGGTATGATATGTGTTATAAAGAGAACCATCTAATTCCGAAGTAGCCATACTAACTATGGTTTTGGCAGACACAATTAGCTACAGTTGCAATGACAGTTAATTTGGTTTTGGCAGCTATTTTACAGCAAATACATTCTGACATAGAAATCTGAAGTGAATCATTTGGGTTTTGACCAGGATGATCAACTATACCTATCTCTCCTTACCACAACTGGAAGGTCAAAAACAAGAATGAACATTGGGAGCAGCAAACCATGTTGAACAGAGCATGGGCTTTGGAGTCAGAAATCTGTATACTCAAACCTCAACTTACAATCTATGTGACTTTAAGTCGACTGTTTAACTTCTGTGCATTTTAGTGTTTTCTTCTAGAAAAAAAAAACAGGAATAATAGTATCTACTTCATAACTCTCCTAAGATAATGCAACAAAGTATTCATGATGATGACTAGGACATTATGTGTGTTCAATAAATAGCAGTCATTATTGTCACCCAATGAGATGACTACAATTCAGATAATGTGATGCACGGGGACAGCAAATGCATTTCTTAAGAAAATAAATTGATGTTCTAGGCTTTAAAGTTGACAGCTATAGACTGTAGCTAAGAATAGCTACAAACAAAACATCTGCAAGACAAGCTTCTTCTTGGATTTAAACTCACACCTGGAACATACCATCACACTTCTTTGTGTTCTCCAAGAATTGATCTCAAATCAGGTTCCCTAGGATGAAAAGAAAAATCATCCAATCTTAATTTTTGCCTTCAATTTTATTTGATACAGAATAATATCCAAACTATGTGTATGTTTCAAAGTGTCATGTTATTATGACCCCAATCTTCTTCACCCTATTTATTTCCCAGCATATTTGTGCTGGTATCTTTTATTCCAATCAGGCAAGCCCACCTGTCTCACAGTGCTCCCTCTTCTGTTTACCCTTCTCAAAGTCCAATCTCAGTAGCAGAAAGCATTTTCTCCCTCCTCTTTGACAACTTCAAATCCCCTGTACTCCGCTGGAGCCCAAATTAAAATTCACTTCCTTCACAAAGCCCGAAAGCGGGATGAAGGCTTCAGCACTTCCCGGGTTAGGTTTGAACTTCCATAGACGAACTCACCACCCTCATCAGTATGCTCTTCCACTGACCCCCTTAGCATTTTTTGCACGCGTTTGTAATAATACAATGATTAATACGGTCTGTTTCACAGGGTCTACTTTATTCTGTAGAATAAAGGTGTACCCCCTAAATGTTTGTCAACATTAGTGCTATCCATCTTTGCTAGAAACCCCTAAAGCGCTGGGTTTTTATAACCAGCCTAACTTGCCTTTTACTATCATCAGAACCCTGCACTGAACCTTAAACACACATTTCTCCAAAGCGAGATTCCTTCCCTCTTTTGCTTCCCATCCCTTCTAGAAATTGAGGGGAAACCCCTCCCACTCCAAAGACCTGGTGGGGGAAGTGGCAGGTGGCTGAGGGGCCAGTAAAGAGATGGCAAGCAATTATGGAGGCAAAAAGAGAAAGTTTGGAAAAAAGTCACGCCCTGGGCGTGGCAAGGAATTCCCATGCCCCATAGGAAATGGGGAGTGTAGCGCAGGGAGGGTTATGCGCCCAAACCTGAAATACAAATTGAGAGAAAAGAGGAAAGAGATCACCCAACTCCTGCGGTAAGAATTAAAGTCCAGTCACCGCCTAGGCAAAACCCTGGACGCGAACCCCAACTTCGGACCTCTGAGGAGGCACAGCGCCAGGGGCAGGCGGGCGGCGTTGTGGGAAAAGAAAAGGGGCGGGCGAGTTGGACCAAAAAAAAAAAAAAAAAAAGAGCAAAGAGAGCGCGCTCCCGGGCTCAAGAGAACTGGCGCCTAGAGCTCAAAAGCCCACCCCGGACTCCCAGTCCCGACACCCCCTCCCCTGCAGAGGCGGAGCTGGGCGGAGTTAGGCGCTGAGGACCGCGGCCCCGGAAGCACCCTCCTCCCTAGGCCCCCTCAGTCCCACAGTCCCCAGCCGCGGCCACTGGGGCTTTCTGCCTCTCTGACCTCCAGCTCCCCGGCTACCGAAGCGCTAGTCCTTAAACAGCCGCGGAAAATCGGGTCGGCGCGGCAGCTCCTGGGCGCGTAGTGCCCTCGCGGCGCCCCACGCCGCGCCACTCTCGTCCGAAATGCCCGCCTCACGCCTCCAGGCCTAGACCCGGCACTCCGACCCAAGGCTGGACTCTCACCCACACGGTGCCCACTGCGGCGTCTCCCATTGGCTACTGGTCACCGGGGAAGCTGGAGGCCCGAACCCATGGCTTCATGGGAAATGTAGTTTGAGGTCGCTGAAGGCTGTTCTTCCTGAGGGTATCCCGTATAGACATTGGCGGAGAGACGCAAGTGAAGACCCAGAATTATGGGAGATGGAGTCGTGGGACACTTGTTTCTCTAAAGGCACAATTCTTCCCCTCCCCTTCCGATTGTCCCCTGCGTTCAGACGGGGAAGGGTATTCTGGGTATTGTAGTTTAGAATGCACTGTCTTAGAGACTCTCTCTTGGGGTTATGGATTTGTGCTTGTGGGGACAGAGGAAGGCTCTAGATTTCTTTTCATGTTGGTTAAGTGCTTAGCATTTTGCGGGAAGCACTTTCAATCGTCATTTGAAATTGTTATTGAGTTTTAAGTGTTTTTCAAAAAATGATGTTTATTCTTTGATAAGCTTGGAATTTTAATTGAGAGTTATAGTCCTTTAAAACTGTTAAAGTGTGTTCTTTGTGAACCACCTGCATCAAAATCACTTGAAAGGTACGGAAGAATGTATATAGTTTTTCTAATTGGGAATTATAGTTCCCCCTAGGAACAGTGTCATAAATAGGCATAGAAATGTGATCTACAGCAGCCCAGAAGAAGCCTATTTAATCCACAATGAAGCTATGTTGCCATGAAAAACAGTGGCCACATAAACTGCTATAAATAACAGTTTAGAACAGATAGACAATACAACTTAAGTACAAACGAGTAACTATATGTGTCTTTAAGAAACTTTATCTTTTGAGTAAAACTATGTTACAAGAGCTGGATAAGGACATAGGTGGGGAATGCCAAGCACTTTCAAGTGACTTAAAGGTTGAGGAAAATGGTTGTTTATTAGGGCTAATTTCACTCCTAACTTTTGATCTCTTTTTGTCTCTGCTAGAGATGAATCCTTATAGCTTTATGGATTGTTACAGTTGAATTACTACAACTTCTTGATGAGGACAACTTTTGGAATCACAAGTAAAATGAAGGGAAAGACAGAGGAATTGCATTTTGCTAAGGTAATTGCTCAATATTTTAAAAAGATAAGTGAAGGAGGAAGACGATTTAATAAATTCAACCATTTATTCAGCATAATGCTTTGGACAAAGCTCTGCACTAGGCACTGTTGCCACAGAATTGGAAAAATAGTCCCTGCCCTCGAGTAGCTCACAATCCAGGTGAGGGGAGTTATAGTGGAGGAGAATCTGGGGGGAGGAATAGATGAGTATACAATGTGAAAAATGCTGTAAAGAGGTCTACATAGAGTTCTATAGGAACATAGAGGAGAAAGAACTCATTCTACTTCTGGAGGACTGGTTGAAGAACCAGTAAAATATTTGTCAGATTTGGGGCAGGGAGGTCAACCATATGCTATATAAAGCATGTGCAAAGGCATAAAGGCGTGAAAGAGTGCAGAGAACAATAACAAAAGTTCCATATTGCAGAGACTAGATCAGGCAGCAACAAGGGGTCATATCAATTAGTTCATAATTTAACTTGAAAGTGGGAGAGAACCATCAGAGGAATTTTTGAGCTTATATAGTGTTTATTTTTTAAAGCTTATACACACAGAACATACTGGGGACACATATGCTAGGATATTATGGGGAATCATTCTGGAGGGTGGTAATTGAATTGCTGTATTATGTTTTAATACTTTTTATACTTTTAAATTCCCCCAGGAAAATAATTTGCTTTTTTAAAAAAAGAAAAATAGGCTGGGCGTGGGGGCTCATGCCTGTAACCCTAGCACTTTGGGACACCAAGTTGGGAGGATTGCTTGAGCCCAGGAGTTCGAGATCAGCTTGGGCAACATAATGAGACCTTGTCTCTACAAAAAATCAAGAAAATTAGCCAGGCATGGTGGTACATGCCTGTAGTCCCAGCTACTCAGGAAGCTGAAGCAGGAGGATCCCTTGAGCTCGGGAAGTTAGGACTGCAGTGAGCCAATATCATACCACTACACTCGAGTGTAGTGGGTGACAGAGCAAGACCCTGTCTCAAAAAAAAAAAAAATTTAAAGAAAGAAAGAAAAGGGAAAAACAAAAATCACCTCATTTCAGCCATAAAAAGGAGAGAAACAAGGCATTTTCAGTATTATGGACACCAGAAAAACATTGTGTGAATCAAATGCAGAATTTCTTTTCTCAGCTTTGTCTCCTTTCTTTTTATCTTTTTTTCATGAGTCTTTAATTTGATCACTGATTTCAAAGTATTTGCAGAGCATCTACTATGTTCCATATACTGTGACAGGTTTTGGGTTTTAATGGTGAGTTAAAACATGGGTTCCTGCTCATCAAAGTAGTTCTAGCAGGAAATGGAATAATCAGATGGAGTTGGTGGATGTGGAAAGTGAGAGAAGGGGAGGAGTCCATTATGACTGCCAAGTTCTGACTTGGAAGACTAAGTGTATGGTAGTAGCATTCACTGAGATATTGAACCTAGAAAGAACAGCAAGTTTTGTGAAGAATAGGAGGAAATCAGTTTTGGACATTTAAAATTTGAAGAGTCTGTGGAACTTTTGGTTGGAGATGCCTGATAGGCTGCTGAGAAATGCCAGTCGGAAGCTTGGGAGAGAGGTCTTGGTTGGAATTAAACATTTGGGAGATATTAGTATAATATAGATGGCAATTAAATAAGTGAAAAATTGTTTACACTTTAGTTAGAGAGTATTATTTTTTTGAGACAGATTCTTACCCTGTCGCCCAGGCTGGAGTGCAGTGGCATGATCTTGGCTCACTGCAACCTCTGCCTCCGGGGTTTAAGTGATTCTCCTGCCTCAGCCTCCCAAGTAGCTGGGATTACAGGTGCCTGCCACCACGGCCAGCTATTTTTTTTTTGTATTTTCAGTAGAGATGGGGCTTCACTGTGTTGCCCAGGCTGGTCTAGAACTCCTGACCTCAAGTGATCCACCTGTCTTGGCCTCCCAAAGTTCTGGGATTACAGGCATGAGCCACTGCACCCAGCAACTTAGAGAGTATTTAGAATAATAGTTTTTAAAAAGACAAAGATTATGGAATCCTGGAAAATAATGACATGCAAGTAGCAGGTAGAAAAAGAGATGCCTTCCAAGGAAGCTGAGAGGGAATGGCCAAATAGATGAACCAAGAGAAAACAAAGTAGAATTACTGGCATATATTACAGAGAGGTCAAGTAGCAGGACAGAAGAGTAAGAAGAAATTACTCTTTCATCAATTTAACAAGTTTTTATGGAGTACCTGTAATGTGCCAGACATTATTCTAGATGCTGGGAATAGAGAGGTGGAAAACACACACAACATCCCTTCCTTTTGGAGGTTATATTCTATTAGGGAGAAACCATCAACAAATAAGATAAATAATTAAAATACATAGCTGTGATAAGTAATATTTCTTACTGTGTATGTCACAGCTATGTGTGGCTATTTCTGTATAGTGATATATATACACACACATATATACATCTCTCCAATAAGCCATATGGAAATTTTATATATAATATATAAAACATATCTATATCTCCAATAAGCCATATAGAAATTTTATATATAATATATATTATATATGAGCACAAATGTATACAGATATTTCTATGTGTATATACAAAGGTGATACTCTTTGATCTGTTGTTATATGATAAGATGAATTTGTGAAATAGTGGCCCAGGGTCAAACAGTCTGGCTAGATTCAGAGATCAATTAGGAGGTCAAGGTTAGAGCTGTATCCAAAGCCATTATAGAGCCCAGATCAAGGCCAGGGTTTATGTGTATAATGTAGAATGTATTTAGCTTCAATCTTTTCTCAGGTTAAGATTTAGTAAGTCTGTAGCTGTTTTTACAGGCCAATGTGGATTCATGATCAGAAGACCATCAAACCAAGTTTAGGGTTCAGCCTGATAGCAATGTTAGGACCCAGATTTATAGCCATGGTTCAGTCTGTGTCACAGATTAAAGTGCATCTCTGACCACTCTGGACTAACAGCAGCCTCAGGGTGTTAAATCTCACTCTGAGGCTGCTGTAAGTCTAGAGTGGCCTGGTTTATGAAGTCAAGGTATAAGATTTGGGTTCAAATTTTGGCCAGAATTAGGATTTAGTCTGTATGTAGAAAGAGGCCTCTTCTAAAATAGAGTTAGGGCTCAGTCTGTGGACCAGACTTAGACCACACCCAAGGTTAGGGCTCAACTCAATGTTTGACTTTAGTTTTTGGTCAGTGTTGGAATCACTTTTATTTCTAGGCTTGAAAGTCAATAAAGGCCAGGACCATGACTCTGCCTGGGATTAGTCTTCATGCTGATGATGTTGCCTAGGGAAAAATGAAGTAAGAATATGAGCAGGATTTATGTTCAGTCTTTCATCAGGTTAAGTTTCAATTTGTAGTCATGGTTAGAGTTTATTCTGGGTCCAATAATTAAGTCTCAGTCTGTGGCCAATGGTAAGGCACAGTCAATGTCTAATATTGTCTGTTGCCATGTTAGGACATTACCTGTCATGTGCCCTAGAGCCTTGTCTCAAACCAGAGTTAGCATTTCATATATGGACAAAATTATGGTACAGTTTGTGGCCAAGATTTCAATGATGAATATGAACAGGATTTGGGATGCATATTTAGCTTGAGTAAGTTCAAGGTGTGATTTCTGACTTTAGCCAGTGTGAGGATTCTGTCTTTGTCCATAGCTCATATCAGGAATGTTCTATGGAGCTAACTCACAGTGGCCTGTGTTGGCCCTCATTCTGTGGCCAGAGCAGGGCTCAGTCAGTGACTTGTGTTAGCCATTTCAATTTGGCCACTATCAGAGTTGAGTCTGGACGGAGTAGTTCCACTATGACTTTATGTGGCATTTGTGTTCACTGAGTATTGGTGATAGTGCTATCTGATTAAACTTGCACCAGAGTTTGGGAGTTACCAATGACCAAGGTAAGACTTACTATGAAGAAGGTTTTATGGCTAAGAGTGTAAACAGGTTTTTTGGATTAGCTGTTGATGTTATTTGTCAGTCTGTGGATAGAGTTGAGGTGAGAACAAACAACACATAAAATCCAGCTTGAAAGCTTTAGAGGTCAGGCTGTAATCAGGGTTTTGGGATCAGGATGTTGCCAGGGTTTGAGTTCAGAGTGTTCATTTCCTGTTGTCAGTCTGGCACTTAGACTCTGGCTTAGTGTAGCAGGCATTTGGGTATCAGTAGTAGAGTTCAGTCTTTGCTAATTGTTAGTGACCATAATGTGCCCAGTGCCATGGGTACATCTATTCCCAATTGAGGGCTAAGTTTGTGACCAGACTGATTGCTCGACCTCCAGCTAGTGCTAGGACTCAGTTTGTGGCCACTAATGGAGTGAACTGTGTTTACGGGTTTAAGACTTCATATGTGACAAAGGTTAGTACTTAGTCTCAGCCTGTTGTTACATCTGATAGTATGAGGAGGATTTTGATTTAGTCTTGTAGGGTCAGGAATCATTTCTCTAACCAGGCTTAGGGCTTGACCTTTAGGTTTCAAACTGTGGCGGGGCTTACAGTCTTTATCCCAGCTCAGTATTCAGAATGTGGCCAGGAAGAAGGCTTAGATCTTAGCCATGATGAGTTCAGTCTGTGCTCAGGGTTAGAATTAAATCTGTTGCTGGGTTTTAGGCCAAGAAGATGAAAAGTATTTGTTTTGTCTTTGTCTAGTTCGTCCTTCATTCATCTTCAAGGTTTGGGTTCAGTCTCTGCCCAGTGCTGGTGAGCAGCTTAATTTCTGGTATTAAGAATTAGTCTGTAGCCAGGGTTAAAGTTAAAGTTGTGGTTGAAATTGGGATCCAGTCTGGGGTGAACATTTAGCCAGAGATAGGATTCAGTCTATCTCAAAGATTCAGGATCAGTCATTAGCCATTTGGAGAAATCAAATTTATTCTCAGGTTGAAAGCTCAGGTCAGAGGTTAGGCTTATGGGCTCAGTCTGTGATGAGAGTTAGGAATTCAGTCTATGGATAGGGTTAGAGATGCTGTCTATAACCAGTTAGAAGCTGTAAGGTTTAGGGGTCAAATCAGTGGCCAGTGATAGGGCTCAGTCTATCCCAGGATCAATAGATTATTTCATGGTCGGATTTATGAACCCAGTCTTTGTCCAGCTTTAGCACTTGGGCTTTGAACATGTTTAAGACTCAGTTTGTGGCCATGTTCAGGGTTCTGTTTGTAGTCAGGATTAGGGCATATGCGGTGGTCAAAATATCCTCAAGTTTTGTGGAAGATTTGGTTTCACTTCTTGGCCATGATTAAGGCACAGAGTTGGGCTGAGTTTAGAGTCTGCTCTCTGTACATGTTTTCATCTCTGTATGAGGCCAAGTTTAGTAGTCATTCTGTTGCCAATGTTTGGGTCATTTTCTGGTTAGTGCTAAGTCTGTGGAAATTGTAGCTGGATTGGTTTCCAAGATCAAATCTCAGGCTGTGACCAAGTTAGAGCCTCAGTCTGTGGTCAGGGCTAGAGCTCAGTTAGTATCTATGCTGAGCACTCATTTTGTGGTCAGTTCAGGATGTTAAGTATATCCCAGAGTTAACTCATGCAGTCTGTAGCCTAGTTTAGAGACTCAGCCTGGGGACAGACTTAGGGGCTATGTCTGATATTATTTTTAATCCCTGTATCATGAATTAAGGACTTATACAATAGCCATAGTTATAATTCAATAGGGGATCAGGGTTAGAGACTCAGGTTGGGACCAGTCTTAAGTACTTACTCTTGGGCCAGACATAGACAGTCAGTATGTGACTAGGCCTAGGGACTTGATTTAATCAGGATTAATGCCTTGGAGTGTGGCCAGAAAGTGGCTCAGTTTGTGGATGGAATTAAGGTCTTCATTGTGGCCAGGGTTAAAGGCTTGGTGTGAAATTGGGGTTAAGTCTCCAAGTCCAGAGTTAGGAGTTTAGGCTATGTCTTGGGTTAGGTGTTTGGTTGGTGGTCAGAGTTAAACACAGGACCTGCATTCAGTGTTGGCAGCTTGCTCTATGACCAAGCTTAAGAGACTTGTTTCTCAGCCTGTGGTGATAGTGATGGTAATTATACCTCAATAAAGTTGTCATAAAAGGTTAAAAAAAAGTGGGTTCATACAAGTGAAATGGTAGGAATGATGCAGGGAAGAAACCAAAACGAGAGACTGGTTACTGACTCAGGACCAGCAATGTCCTTGGTGTCTCAGAATTTTTGCTTAAGAAAGACAGGGCAAGCACATGAGATTGAGGAGAAAGGAAAGAACTAGTGAGTAGGGAGCTGGTAACACAGGGAAGTAGATATGTGCTTCTTGAAGGACAGATATTTTTATAAGTTGTGGAATTAATGCAAGTTGGAAAACCTTGCAAAAAATGGAAAGTCCCATTTGGTTTTTTGTTTGTTTTGTCTTGTTTGTTTTTTGTTTTTTGTTTTTTTTTGTTTGTTTGTTTGTTTGTTTTTTGTTTTCTTTTTGAGACGGAGTTTTATTCTTGTTGCCCAGGCTGGTGTGCAATGGAGCAGGCTTGGCTCACTGCAACTTCTACCTCCCGAGTTCAAGCAATTCTCCTGCCTCAGCCTCCCAAGTAGCTGGGATTACAGGCACCCGCCACCATGCCCAGCTAATTGTTTTGTATTTTTAGCAGAGACGGCACTTCACCGTGTTGGCCAGGCTGGTCTCAAACTCCTGACCTCAGGTGTTCCACTCATCTTGGCCTCCCAAAGTGTTAGGATTACAGGCATGAACCACCACACCCAGCAGGAAAGTCCCATTTGTTAAGCTCTTCCATCATGCTCTTTTTGCCAGTACTGGTTTTCCTGAGCACCCTTTGTAAACCATTCCTCATCTTCCCCCAGGCTACACTGATCTCCATTATATCTCACTCACTATATGTTCAATAAATATCTATGGAATGCATGTTTGTTTTTACTTACATTCTCCCATGGAGGCATCATGACAGTCCAATATGATAAGTGTTGTTATCCTCATTATACAGATTTTAAAAAGCAGTTAAGCTAATTAAGAGATTCAAAAGAGCCACACAGCTAGTAAATGCAGAGCCAGGTTTGAAATCCGGTTTTATCTGACCCCATCTACTATGCTTTCTGCATACACCACCTGGCCTGTAAAACATATGTGAGATTTACATCTTACCTTGACCCCTTGACTTTGTCATGTTTGTCTTAATTCTTACAGCAACTCTAATTTTTCATCTGGAAAATTGGGATGACAATAATATTAATACCCATTTCTTTTTTCTTTTTTTTTGGAGATGGAGTGTCACTCTGTCGCCCAGGCTGGAATGCAGTGGCGCAATCTTGGCTCACTGCAACCTCCGCCTCCCAGGTTCTAGCAGTTCTCCTGCCTCAGCCTCTCGAGTAGCTGGGACTACAGGCGCATGCCACCATGCCTGGCTAATTTTTTTTTATTTTAGTAGAGACAGGATTTTACCATCTTGTCCAGGCTGGTCTCAAACTCCTGAGCTCAGGCAATCCGCCTGCCTCAGCCTCCCGAAGTGCTAGGATTACAGGTGTGAGCTACTGCACCCTGCCAATAGTACCCATTTCTTAAGGTTGTTATGACGATTAAATGAGCCAATACATTGAAAGAACTTGGATTCATTAGGTTCATATTATTATGATGATGCCCTTTTTGCAGTTGAAAAAACATGTTGAGAGAATTTATTTTCTCAATATCACACAGCTAGTAGGTAGCAGAGTGAAGAGTAGAATCCAGGTGTGTCCAACTCTCAGCTGAAGTCTTTTGCTGGTTTCTCAGGCTGCTTCTGAATACCTCAGCCTCCAGGAATGGCTTTGGACGGACATTTTGGGCTTCTCTGCAGAGTGACATAGGGAAGGATTTAGTGGGAAGAGTATGTTAGGTTTCCACTGTGTCATTTACTACAGTGATTTGAACCTGTGAGGAACTGAGAGAGTGTGCAGAAGGGGGCATACTATCATCTCTGTGAAGATACATATAGCTTCTAAGGCACCCTCTCCATGAGAGTCACTGAGTGTAAAATGTAAGTTCGTGATAGTGTGTTGTGTGTATGAAGAACATGGGGGCAGCAAAAAGGTAGATGACCACTGAGGTAGGCCTCCATGCTTTTCTCTACACCCAAATACCAGCCTTGCCAACAGTATTTCCAAGGGACTGTACAGCCAACTTTCCATGATTTCTACTGTCTGCTCTTGGCTTGACTTATCTACGTTGTATCTGGCATCTATGTCTTCCCCCAGGGAGTTTATATGCTCTGGACAAGAGGGATTGATTATGTTCCTGCCTTCAGTATGGCTAAATAAGCTCCTGCTGGGCCTGTGGGACACTATTAAGCAGACCAACATCATCATAAATGGAAGCTCCAGCAGGATAAGAGAGAGAGAAAGGGGCACAAAGAATATCTGAATGGCCAAAAGTATCCCAAACATGATGGAATATGTGAATCTACATATCTGAGAACTCAACAAAATCCAAATAGATAAACTCAAAGAGACCTATTTTCTGATGCTATGGTTGATGCACATTCTTTGGTTATAATGTAGCCTTTCTCTAGTTAAAATCTTGTGCATAATCTTAGTACATGGAAAGAGCAAATCAGAGTGCTCTGTTCCAGTCCTTTACTTCCTGATGCGACTCATGGTCAAAACTTGACCCTGGTATATGCAAATCTGAAATCTCAAGATCATGTTTTCTGCATCTATAGTAGATATAACTTTACTTTACGTGATCCACAACCTTCCACTCAAAGTGATAGGCACTTTTGGGACTTCAGGCTGGAAGAAGGGTATAAACTCTGGCTGGAGAAAAGTGAAGACTGGGCCTCCAATTCACAACCAAGGAGCCTTCATCAGGGTCTCATTAGTGGGTCTCAACTATTTTTCTTTGCTTTCATTCTTAAGCTACCAGACCATGGGCCATGACCCATTATCTGTAAATCCAATAATCTCAAAAACCAAAAGTTTTCACAAGTTTACCACCAAAACTCATTAGGTAGCAAAACTTGACCTGAATCAACATAAGGCTATTTATAGTCTTCAACCTATTTATATGAATATTCATTTTGATATAGAAATATTAATATGTTTGTAACACCTACCAAGCATATTATAGACCATGTATATATACCATATTACCTTTCTAAAATATCTCAAATAATGAATTTCAGAAAACACCGGCCCATACGGGTTTTGTATGAGGAATTTTGGATATGTATTTCCTCTCCTTGCTGTCTCATTCTAATGTCACCTTCCTCACTTTATCCCACACCTGGCAACATCTGCCACGGCCAGGGAATGGGAACACTGAATGCTTTTGCAATAAAGCTTCATATCATAACATAAATAATGATGAGTTAAATTAGTATGACAGAGGAGGAAGTGCTAAGAAAAATATCTTCATATTTTTCTTCCATTGTAGGTTCAGATCCAAAAACATATTCTCCCATACCATATTGACAAACTCTCCAAGGTTCTCCACCTAAAGACCCATTTGTAATCCAGCTGAAAACAGACAGAGGCTGGATGTTAACCTCAAAACCTGATTATTACTACTGCTGCTACTACTACTACTACTACTACTACTACTACTACTACTACTACTACTACTACTACTACTACTATTACTTGTACTACTATACTAACATTGAGTACAACTTGCCAAGTTCTTATTCTAGGGCTTAGAATCCAAGCTCTTTCAATATATTGGCTCATTTAATCATCATAACAGTCTTATGAAATGGATACTATTATAATTACCATACAAATTTTACAAATGAAAAAAACGGAAGCAAGAGAGATGAAGTCATGTATTCAAATTCATACAGCTAAGAATTAGCCAGACAAGGATTTTGATGTATCTCGTGCTTCCTTTGCATCTTCACTTTCTTTTGAAATTGACTTATGGCATAACCTAATGGACTTACAGACAGGGGGAGAAGTATCATGGGCTATAGGTCTGGGAAGCCAACCACCCATCATCCCCTGCCAGGATCCAACAAGGCTAGGGTATTTTCATATCCATTTTTTTCTATGGAGGCTGGAATGTGGAATTCATTATGCAAATTTCTTGATGTGATGATTTGGCTGGAAAAGCAGATACTATGGAAACGTTCCCCCACTTATCTCTAAGGACTACTCTGATGTAAAATATTATGTGTTGATGAGTATGTTTTTTATATGCATGCATGGGCATACATTTACATACATGATTCTGTGTCAGTCAGCATGTATGTGTTAAGTATAGTGCATTGGTTCTCAAGCTTTAGTCTAATTTCAGATACCTGGGTAAAACCACAAATATTCCTGGGTCCTGTGCTCAGGGATTCTGATTCAGTTCAGGTGGGGTGGGACACCATAGTCTGTTACTTGCACCTGAGGTGATTCTAATGCAGGTGGTCTATGCAGACTACATTTTAAGAACAATGGGATCATGCTTTAGAGTAGGCTCTGGAGCCAGGCTGCTAGTGAGTGGTTTAATTTTAGGTTTAGGCAAGTCAACTTGGCTCTGTTGATACCACTTTACTCATTTTTGAAAATTGATAATAATACTACCTGCCTCATGAGGTTGCTGTGAGGACTAAATGACATACATTTATTTAAAGCATGTCTCATTTGATGTGCCTAACCCATCATGAGTGATCAGTGAATAGTAGCTTCACTATTCACATAGACCACAAGGATATTGGCAACCAATTGGCAACCATAATGGTGCTTCCCATTCCTACCCCCGTCCCAGAATTATGCAGTGTGGATGCCCTGAGTGCATGCTAGGGAATAGTGAAGTAGTGCGAAGAGGCCAACTCCTGAGGGATTGCAAGGACCAGGAATGTTGGTTGTAACCCACAGCCTCGCTCCTTGAAAAGGATTTAAAGAACACAGGAAGCAAAATGGTGGAAGGGTTTACAGATGGTAGGTTTGGGAGGGCTCAGCCCACTTCAGGCCTTTAGGGCAACTGGTCATGCACCACTGTATTCACAATCTGGCCCCCAGCTGGCATTTAAGACTGGAAGAACAACAAATCCTGTATTCGAGGAAAACTTGAGGTGGAGTGCTGCTCATTGGCCTTCCACCATTAAGATGCTATAAAAAGAGAAATACTAATCAAGTAGAAATCATGGTGCCTGACCTCAAGGAGCCTAGAGTCTTTGGAAGGAACAAACATGCCAGCATTGTTACTTTAAGCAACTCCTATCCACTCTCTGGGTTGAAGCTTTGTCTGTAAAATGGTGGTTTGTACTTAAAACTTTGAACATGTTACATTTCTCATCCTCCTAGAAATAAACAAGCATTAAGTCACAAAAAGGAGTGCATGGTGATGACAGTGTGGTGGAGTGAGGCGATGTCACTCCAGCCAGCTTGCAACGCTGCCGTAGGGTGCAATGGCTAGAGCTACTGCCAGGAAGAGGGGAAATGGGGTTGGGTCAAAGGCCTTAGCTCTCTTGTTGGTGCCAAAAATTGCTCAGTTTGATACCTACCTTGAGCCAGATATACAACAGATATGCCACATGTTGGCTCTTGGTGATACTCTTGTAGCCCCCTTGCTGCTCACGGATTTTAGCTGAAAGTGGGGATTAATCAACAAGGACATCTTGGAGGAGGATGTCGCAGATCCTGTAGTGTGCCATAATGAATTCAGGATTAAGTAGAAAACTGGAGACTGAAGTGACTGAGAGCCAGGACAGGGTTAGCCTCCTAAAACACCCTGTCTGGAGGACTTCACTGTGGCTAAGGGCTGCTAATACAATAAGTGTAGTACTACAGCTATAAAATTAAAGATAGCACTTGCTACATGCTAGGTGCTGTTCTAAGTGCTTTACAAGGAATAACTCTTTTTTGCCTTATTATAACCTTATTATGATAGCAAGTATTATTATTTTCTTTTAAAGTTGTGGAAACTGACGCATATTAAGCACTCTCCAGCCACCACTTTTTCTCAGAGGTTTTGGTTTTGGTTTTGTTTGTTGGTTGGTTTGAGACGGAGTCTCACTCTGCTGCAATGGCACGATCTCAGCTCACTGTAACCTCTGCCTCCAGGGTTCAAGCGATTCTCCTGCCTCACCCTTTCGCGTAGCTGGGATTACAGGTGCCTGCCACCATGCCCGTCTAATTTTTGGTATTTTTAGTAGAGACGGGATTTCAACATGTTGGCCAGGCTGGTCTCGAACTCCTGACCTCAGTTGATCCACCTGTCCTCGCCTCCCAAAGTGCTGGGATTGCAGGTGTGAGCCACTGCACCTCGCCAGAGTTTTTTTTTTTTTTCTTGTCTTCATTCTTTCCCTGTACCCTGAACCTCACCTTGATCTGCCTTGCCTGGGAATAACATTTTATTCCAGTAATGTTCTAGTATATAGTTCTGGAGTCAAGGTACCTTGGAAATCTAGCCAACTATAGCCAACAAATCTTCCTTTCTGCCCCTATCAGTCTCACAGACATGTCCTCAGGTGGACATCTTCCAGGAAGCACCAAGGAGTGGCTTTGGGGAAATAGGGAGAGATGGTTAGAAGTGCAAGGGGAACAACTGTTTCTGAGCAAAAAAAATTAAGAGGACTTACAGAGCCTTTTGAAAGTGTGTCAATGGGATACTTTGTCTTAAAGAAGAGCTTCCTGGCCCAAGTGCTAGAAAGGGAGGATGAGGGAAGGTGGAAACACATGGATGAAAGTATAGACAGGGCTGTAACCTTACTTAATGGGCTAGGATGGACCATGCAGGGTGGTTTGGGGTAGGCCTTAAACAAAAAATAGAAACTCTCCTCCCATAAGAAAGTCTTGTTTGGTTGTCCAGGAAGCCCCCCCGCAGAATTCAAACGCCTCTGGGAAGTTTGGTGCAGAGCTCGTGGACTTTTTGCATTCTCTGGTGCCACCTGGTGGACAACGAGAGGTAATGAGATGGGATCTAGGAAATTGGGCAGTTCAGTTTGGAAGGGAGGAGAGAGAGAAAGTGAAGCTGGACCAGATGATTAGTGCTGTAGTGGGCAGGCACTGAGGGGACCAGTGCACCCACAGGAAAATTGGTTTCCTGGTGAGGCTGATGAAGTCAAGGAGTGTAGACCATTAGATATAATATATGTAAAGACCCTGATCTGCAGGCCAACTGTAACAGCATCAAAAGGTAGTGTTTACTACTTACCACATGCCAGACTGTGTTATTAACTTTTTCATGAATTTTTTAAAAATTTAATTCTTCCAGCCACCCTTTGTAGCATCCCCATTTTTCAGACAAGTGAAAGTGAGGCTCAGCGTTAGTAGCAGAGACAATGTTCAAGCTTTTAATCATTATGCCATGAATTGTAGTTGTTGCCAATAGTAGTGATATGATGTGAAATTAGAGATATGAAGGAGGAACCTTAAGTACTTCAAATGTGAGTCAAGTAGGCTTTGATGCCAGTGAGGGAAAAGGGAAGGAGAAGTGTCATATACACCACCATCTTTACCATATCCACCTTCAAATATGGGGAAACAAAACAAAAACAATCTAGAATTCACCTACCCACTGTCTCAGCCAGTAAGCACATTTTAGGCACCTATTCTATCCAGGGCTTTGTGGGACAAAATGGCATTTCCCCCCAGGAGTCCTGATATGTCAGCATTACTTGTTTCTCCCCACCCCTCTCTTCAGGTATTCTAAAGTCCTCAAGTGGGGAGCATGTTGCTGTGTCTTTTAGAAAACACTGTCCCATAGGGAATAAAAGACAAAAAATAAATTCCATCTATGTTGATTGAGGAATTAGGAAATATCTTGGTTAGGAAAAAAAAGGAGAAGCAAAAGGAATCAGAAAGCATTGAACACCTGCTGTATGCTAGCTAGGCCCTATGCTGAGTGCTTGACAACAGAATTTTATCTAATCCTCCCAACTTTTGTGAGGCAGGGTCTCTAAATCTCACCATTTGAAAATGAGGATAACTGAGGATCAGGGAGGTTAGGCAACCTCTCTATAGTCACACAGCTGATCAGTAGGGGAACTGATGGCCGCAAAATCTGTGCTCTTTTAGAATGAAGGGAAGAGGATATTTATTTTTCCTTTTTATTGTGGAAAAGTTCGATCAAATGAAAAACGGAAGTAATAGTATAATGAAATCCGTTTTATCCATTACCTAGTTTCAATTACAGTTAGCACATAGTCAGTCTTATTTCATCTGTTCTCCCATTCACCCCCTCCCACAAAACTGGATTATTATAAGTAAATTCCACACATCATTTTATTTTATCCACAATATTTTCAGGTTGCATCTCTAAAAGATGTGGACTTTTAACAAAACATGACTACAACACTGTTATCACACCTGTAAAATTAATACTAATTCTTTCATATGATCAAATATATATTTTGTGTTTAAATTCCTCCTATCATCTCATGTCTTTTCTCATTATATTAGTCCATTTTCACACTGCTGATAAAGACATCCCCAAGACTGGGCAATATACAAAAGAAGGAGGTTTAATTGGACTTACATTTCCATGTGGCTGGGGAAGCCTCACAATCATGGAGGAAGGCAAGAAGGAGCAAGTCATGTCTCATATGGATAGCAGCAGGCAAAGAGAGAGCTTGTGCAGGGGAGCTCTTCTTTTTAAAACCATCAGATCTCATGAGACTTATTCACTATCATGAGAACAGCACAGGAAAGACTTGCTCCCATGATTCAATTACCTCCCAGCGGGTCCTTCCCACAGCATGTGGAAATTCAAGATGAGATTTGGGTGGGGACACAGCCAAACCATATAATTCCACCCCTGGCCCCTTCCAAATCTCACATCCTCACATTTTAAAATCAATCATGCCTTCCCAACAGTCCTCCAAAGTCTTAACTCATTTCAGCATTAACTCAAAAGTCCACAATCCAAAGTCTCATCTGAGACAAGGCAAGTCCCTTCTGCCTATCAGCCGGTAAAATCAAAAGCAGGTTAGTTACTTCCTAGATACAGTAGGGGTACAGGCATTGGGTAAATACAGCCATTCCAAATGGGAGAAATTGGCCAAAACAAAGGGGCTACAGGCCCCATGCAAGTCCAAAATCCAACAGGGCAGTCAAATCTTAAAGCTCCAAAATGATCTCCTTTGACTCCATGTTTCACATCCAGGTCACACTGATGCAAGAGGTGGGTTCCCATGTTCTTGGGCAACTCTGCCCCTGTGACTTTGCAGGGTATAGCCTCCCTCCCAGCTGCTTTCATGGACTGACATTGAGTGTCTGCAGCTTTTTCAGGCTCACGGTGCAAACTGTCTGTGGATCTACCATTCCGGGGTCTGGAGGATGGTGTCCCTCTTCTTACGGCTCCACTAGAGAGTGCTCCAGTAAGGACTCTGTGTGCAGACTCCAACCCCACATTTCCCTTCTGCACTGCTCTAGCTGAGGTTCTCCATGAGAGCTCTGCCCCTGCAGCAAACTTCTGCCTGGACATCCAAGCATTTCCATAGATCTTCTGAAATCTAGGTGGAGGTTCCCAAACCTCCGTTCTTGACTTCTGTACACTGGCAGGCTCAACACCAGTGGAAGCTGCCAAGGCTTGAAGCTTGCACACTCTAAAGCCACGGCCTGAGCTCTGTGTTGGCCCCTTTCAGCCACAGCTGGAGTGGCTGGGATGCAGGGTACCAAGTCCCTGGGCTGCACACAGTACAGGGACCCTGGGCCTGGCCCACAAAGTTACTTTTTCTTCCTAGGCTTCAGGCCTGTGATGGGAGGGGCTGCCATGAAGACCTCTGTCATGCCCTGGAGACATTTTCTCCATTGTCTTGGGGATTAACCTTCGGCTCCTCATTAGTTATGCAAATTTCTGCAGCTGGCTTGAATTTCTCCTCAGAAAATGGGATTTTCTTTTCTATCTCATTGTCAGGCTGCAAATTTTCCAAACTTTTATGCTCTACTTCCCTTATGAAACTGAATATTTTTAACAGCACCCAAGTCACATCCTGAATGCTTTGCTGCTTGGAAATTTATTTCACCAGATACCCTAAATCATCTCTTTCAAGTTCAAAGTTCCACAAATCTAGGAAAATGCTGCCAGTCTCTTTGCTAAAATATAACAAGAATCACCTTTGCTTCATTTCCCAACAAGTTCCTCATCTCCATCTGAGACCACCTCAGCCTAGACCTTATTGTTCATATCACTATCAGCATTTTTGTCAAAGCCATTCAAAAAGCCTCTAGGAGGTTCCAAACTTTATCACATTTTCATGTCTTCTTCTGAGCCCTCCACACTGTTCCAGCCTCTGCCTGTTACGCAGTTCCAAAGTTGCTTCCACATTTTTGGGAATGTGGCATTAGTCCTTTTTCATGCTGCTGATAAAGACATACCTGAGGTTGGGCATTTTACAAAAGAAAGAGGTTTCGTTGGACTTGCAGTTCCATGTGGCTGGGGAAGCCTCACAATCATGGAGGAAGGCAAGGAGGAGAAAGTCACGTCTTACATGGATGGCAGCAGGCAAAGAGACAGAGCTTGTGCAGGAGAACTCCTCTTTTTAAAACCATCAGATCTTGTGAGACTTACTCACTATCATGAGAACAGCACAGGAAAAGCTTGCCCCTATGATTCAGTTACCTCCCACTGGGTCCCTCCCACAAAACATGGAAATTCAAGATGAGATTTGGGTGGGAACACAGCCAAACCATATCACTCATATTTCTGATTCTTTCTTGTTTATTGAGATGTAACATGTATGGTAAAATGTACCAATCTCATGTACACCTTGACAAATTTTTATCAGGTATATGTCTGTATAACTAAAGTATATTCCAAAGTAGCTGCACCAAATTTATTCTCTTGCCAACAGTGTATCAAAATTTAAGTTACTTCACATCTACAGCAACAGTATGGTCAGTACTTTAAATTTTAGCCATTCTGATTGGTGGGGGAGAAGGGTAGGTTAGCTGTATCTCTTTGTAGCCTTATATTTATCTGGCGAATAATGATGGGTGCATCATTTGGATGCCCTTTTTGTATGCCTATTATTTTAAAACTTTGTCAATCTATTCTTATTGATATGTAGAAGTTTATTATATATGTTCTGAATATGTATCAGCATATATACAGATGTATTTTTTGTAGAGGTGGATTTCACCATGTTGCCCATGCTGTCTTGAACTCCTGGGCTCAAGTGATCCGCCTACCTCAGCCTCCCAAAGTGCTGTGAATACCGGTGTGAGCCTTTAGTAAAAAGACAAAGATTTTCAAATTAGATTTTAAAAACACAACTCTGTGCTCTTTAAAAGAGGTGCTTTGCCTAAAGCACAGAGGAAAGTCAAATATAAAATAGTGGAAAAAGTGTCTGGCTTGTACATAAGCTTTCTATTGCAATGTTTTCTATCCTTGTTATCATTTCCTTTCTTACACTTTCTTTAGGTTAATTTGTTTTACTAGCTCTTTTAGCAGGAAGATTAGATCGTTGATGTTCAACTTTTTTCGTTTTTGTTCATGCATTTCAAACTATAATCTTCCTACTGATAACTGATTTAGCTGAATCTTACACTTTGATAGTTTATGCCAAAATACATTATTCGGTTCAAAATATTTTCAGCTTTCCACTGTAATTTTTTGACCTATCAATTATTTATAAGGTATTGCTTCATTTTCAGACAATTGAAGATTTGGGGATATTTATTTGATATTGGTTTCTAGTTAATTTCCATTTTGGTTACAGAGCCTCTTCTATATTATTTCAGTCTTAACGATTTGTTGAAACTTGCTTCATCACTCAACATATGGTCTCTTTTGGGAAATGTTCTGTGAGCTCTCGAATATAGTGTGTTTTCTGCTACTTTTGCAAATGGTATTCTATGTATGTCAATTAGGTCAACTTCATCTGTTGTGTTGTTTATATCTTTATATAAGTATTGACTTTCTGCATTTTCTGATTTACTTTGAGAAATGTGTTAATTTATCATACTATAGTTGTAGATTTGTCTATTTCTGCTTTGTTACATGAACTTATGTGTTATGTATTTAAAAATGTGAAATTGTGTGCACAAACATTTATGATTTTTACATCTCCCTGTTGAAGTTGTATTATGCCCCTACAAACTAATGATTTTTATATCTTCCATTTAATTCTTTTTTAATCTTTGAATTCTGTTGTTGAATTCCTTTGCCATTATGAAATATCCTTCTTTCCTTAAGTATACTTTGAGTCATAATAATACAGCTATATCAACTTTCTTCTAGTTACTGCTTACATGGTGTTTATCTTTCCCACTCTTTTATTTGACTTTCTTCCATGCTTTAGGCAAAGTGTCTCTTTTAAAGAGCACAGAGTTGTATTTTTAAAATCTAATTTGAAAATCTTTGTCTTTTTACTAAATTGCTTATTCCATTTGCATTTCTAAATGTGTTGAGTATAACTTATATATAATAAAGTGCACAAGTCTTAAGTGTGCAGCTTGATGAATGCTTACACATGTAAACACCTTGTAACCACGGCCAAACCAAGATATAGAATATTTTCAGCATCTAGCAGGCTCATTTTGCCCCTTCCCAGTTATCCTCATAGAAGACTACTATTCTGACTTCTATCATCATAAATTAATTTTGCCTATTTTTAGTGTAATACTCATGGAATGACACAGTATGTACTCTTTAGTTCTGCTTCTTTCATTCAATATATTTCAGTTAGATTCATCCATGTTGTTGCATGTGCTCGTAGTCTATTTTTAATTTTTGTGTAGTATTCCATTATATGAATTTAACATTTATCCCATCTACTGTTAATGGAATTTTTGTTGTTTTCAGTTTGAGACTATTATGAATAAAATCAATGGGAACATTCTGTACATATCATTTTGTATATACATTTACTCATTTATCTTGGAAAATATATCTAGATATATAGCAAAATATATCTATTATTGCTTCATAGGGCAGGCATACTGGTTATTTAAGTATTCTGTCAAATGGTTTTCCAATATAGTTAAAATTTTACTCACACCAGCAATATATAAAAGTTCCAAGTGCACCACTTCCATGTTGACACTTAACTATTGTCGGTGTTTTTAATTTAAGTCATTCTCATGGTCATGTGGTTGTAACTCATTGGTGGGCTTAACTTAAATTTACCTAATAATCATTGATGTTGAGAGCACTTTTTCACATGTCCTATTGGTCATTTGGATATCTTTTTTTTTTTTTTTTTGAGAAATGCCTTTCAAGTATTTAGCTCATTGTTAAAAAAATCAAGTTTATTGAGTTATAAGTTACATAAAATAAAATGCACTAAGTTACAGTGTACAGTTTGATTAATTTTGACAAATTTATTCACCTATGTAACCAACATAATTAAAATATAGGACATTTTCATCACTACCTCACCCCAAATTTCCTTGTGCCCCTGTGCAGTCAGTTCTTTCACCCTAACTCCAGACAATCATAGATCTATTATTTTTATTATGCCTTTCTTTTTCTAGAATTGCATATAAATGAAATGATATAGTATGCACCCCTTTGTTTCTTACTTCTTTCACTCAGCAGAGTATTTTTGAGATTTATCCATTTTGTTGCATTTTCCGGTAGTACATGCCTTTTAATTGCTGAATAGCATTCCATTGCATGGATGTACAGAATATTGTTTATTCATTCACCTGTTGATAAACATTTGGGTTGTTTCTAGTTTTTTACTGTTATGAATAAAGGTGCTATGACATTGACATACAAGTATTTGTATATATATATATGCTTCCATTTATATATATATTTATATATATATGCTTCCATTTATATATATATATATGCTTCCATATATAAATGGAATATTTGCATGGAAAATGGAAAATATATATGGAAGATGGAAACATATATGGAAAATGGAAATATATATGGAAAATATATATAAATGGAAGCATATATATGTGTGTATATATACACAAATACTTGCATATAAATATCATAGCACCTTTATTCATATCAGTGAAAAACTAGAAACAACCAAAATGTTTATCAGCAGGTGAATGAATAAACAATGCATATATATGTATGCTTCCATATATATACATATATATGCACATATATACATATGCTTCCATTTCTTTTGGATAAATATGTTGGGGTTTAATTGCTGAGTTATATCATAAGTGTATGTTTAACTTTGTAAAATGTTCTCAAACTCTTTTCCAAAGTGGTTATACAACTTAACATTCCCTTTATTGATGAGATTACTTGTTTTTTCATATCCTTGTCACTAGCCGTCCTTTTTTTTTTTTTGGAGATGGAGTCTCGCTCTGTTGCCCAGGCCGGAGTGTAGTGGCATGATCTAGGCTCGCTGCAACCTCTGCCTCTCAGGTTCAAGCGATTCTCCTGCCTCAGCCTCCCGAGTAACTGGGACTACAGGTGCACGCCTCCATGCCTGGCTAATTTTTTTTATTTAGTAGAGATGGGGTTTCACCATTGTCACCCAGGCTGGTCTCGAACTCCTGAGCTCAGGCAGTCCACCCACCTCAGCCTCCCAAAGTGCTAAGATTACAGGCGTGAGCCACCGCGCCCAGCCAACTAGCAGTCTTTTAATTTTTGTGAGCATTGAGCATTTTTTCATGTTTATTTACCATCCAAATTATCTTTTTGTGATGTGTCTGTTAAAATATTTTGCCTATTTTATTGTTATAAGAGATCTTTATGTATTTTGTATACAATTCCTTAATCAGATATTTGTCTTTTATATACTTGCTCCTAATCTGTGGTTTGCCATTTAACTTTCTTTTTTCATTTCATTTAATTTTATTTTTAACTGACAAATAGTAATTGTACATATTTATGTGGTACATAGTCATGTTTGGATAAACATAGTATATCGTGATCAATTCAGGGTAATTAGCATATCTATCATCTCCAACATTTATCATTTCTTTGTGTTGGGAATATTCAATATCTTTCTTCTAGCTATTTGAAACTATATAATAGTTTGACACTATATAATATGCTGTTGTTAACTGCAGTCATCCTATAGCAGTATAGAACACTAAAACTTATTCTTTCTATCTAGCTATAATTTCGTATTCCTTAACAGTCTCTCCCCATCTTGCCGTTTCTCCTACCCCTCTCAGCTTCTAGTACCCTCTGTTCTACTTTTTACTTCTATGAGATCAATTTTTTTTTAGCTTCCCCATATGAGTAAGAACATGTGGTATTGACCTTTGAGTTCCTGGCTTATTTCACTTAACATAATGTCCTTCAGTTCCATCCATGCTACTGTGAATGACAGAATTCTTTTTAATGGCCGAATATTCCATTGCATATATATACCACATTTTCTTTATCTATTCATCTGTCGTTAGACACCTAGGTCGATTCCATACCTTGGCTATTATGAATAGTGTTATAATAAACACAGGAGTGCAGATATCTCTTGAATATACTGATTTATTTTCTTTTGGATAAATTCCCAGTAGTGAGATTGCTGGATCATATGGTAATTCTATTTGTCCTTTTTTGAGGAACCTCTATCATATTCTTCAAAGTGGCTGTGCTAGTTTACATTCCCACCAACAGTATATGAGTTCCCTTTGCTCTACATTCTCACCAACATTTGTTATTTTTTGTCTCTTTGATGATAGCCATCCTAACTGGTATGAGATGATACCTCATTGTGGTTTTGATTTGCATTTCTATGATGATTAGTGATGTTGAGGATTTTTTCATATATTTGTTGGCCCAATGTTTTTAGTTCCTTTCAAATAGAAAATAATTTTCTGAAAGTCCAATTTATTGTACTAGGAGCAACTACATATGTATTGCTCTTAGTACATATCTGTAACTATCTGACATAAATTATAACCTTATATCCTAAAACCACTCATCCTGATAGTCTATTTTCTTCATTTTACTAAAGGGAAAACACGGTTCAGAAGTATTAAGCGACTTGTTAGCAATGTTAAGAATGGCCTGACTTTTTAAAAAAGAAGTATTAAGTGACTTGCTTGAGGCTGCACCCACAGGTAGCAGAGTTGGTATTCAAACCCCATCCATCCAAATGGCCCCAGAACTCTTGCACTACATGACACTGCCCCCTACTATCTCCATCCTCTGATCATCTCTTTACAACAGATGAGACAAAAGGATGGAGCATTATGTTGTTCAACCTCAGCTGGAAACAGGTGGACAACTCAATATTTTCACACCCTACACATATTAGATAAAGTACACTTCAAAGCAAAAACAAATGTCAAAGGGAGACATATAATGATAAAATAGCTAATACACCAAGATGGCAAAGCAATTCTAAATGTGCCTGCATGAAACAACAAAGCTGCAAAATACATGAAGCAAAAACTGGTAGAACTGAAAGGAGAAGCAGACAAATCCACAATTATAGTTGGAGATTTCAACATCCCTGTCTCAGTAACTGTAGAACAGTTAGACAGAAAATCCATGAGGATATAGAATAGCTCAGCAGCACCATAGCTTGTTAGTTGGATCTAATTGGTATTTATAGAACATCCCATCCAAAAGCAGAATACACATTCTTTTCAAGTGTTCATGGAATGTACACCAAGATAGACAATATTCTGTGTCATAAGAAAAACCTCAACAAAATTTTAAAGTTGAAATCATTACAGACCATGTCTTACAACTATAATGAAAAAAAAAAACGTAGAAATTAGTAGCAATAACAGGAAACTCTCTAAACTCTAGGAAAGTAAACAACACACTTAAATCACCCATGAGCCAAAGGGAAAGTTGCAAACAACATTTTATAAAAATACAAAATACAGAAAATACATTGAATAATCTAAAATGAAAATACACCATATGGAAATGTGTGGAGCACAGCTAAAACAGGTCTGAGAGTGAAATATATAGCACTAAATGCATGCATTAGAAAAGAGGAAATATTGCAAATCAATAACCTAAATTCTCACCTCAAATAATAAAGGAGAGCAAAATGTACCTAATGCAAGTGGAATAAAGGAAATAATAAAGACAAGGACAGAAACAAGTGATATTGAAAACAGAAAAGCAATAATAAAAATCGATGAAAGAAAGAGCTTACTCTTTTAAAAGATCAGTAATAGTGACAAACCTTTAGCAATACTGGCAAAAACAAAATAAGAAAAAACAGGCCGGGCTCGGTGGCTCACGCCTGTGATCCTAGCACTTTGGGAGGCCGGGGTGGGTGGATCACTTGAGCCCAGGGGTTCAAGACCAGCCTGGGCAACATGGCAAAAACCCATCTCTACAAAAAGTACAAAACATTAGTCAGATATGGTGGAGCATGCCTGTAGTCCCAGCTATTCAGGAAGCTAAGATGGGAGAATCACCTGAGCCCAGGAGGTCAAGGCTGTAGTAAGCCATGATCGCACCACTGCACTCCAGCCTGGGCAACAGAGTGAGACCCTGTCTTAAAAATAATAAGGGGAAAAAAATCCCATATTACCAATATTAGAAATGAAACAAGGGATATCACTTGAGACTATGCAGACATCGGAAGTATGATAGAGAATTACATGAACAACTCTACACACATAAATTTGAAAACTTAGATGAAATAGACCCATTAATTAGAAAGCATAAACAACCACAACTCACCAAATATGAAATAGATTGTCGAATAACCCTATAACAATAAAGGAAATGAAATCATAACTTAAAAATTTCCCAGAAAAAGAAATTTCCAAGCTTTCATGACTTCACTGGAAAATTCTACCAAACTTTTAAAGAAAAATGAACAACAATTCTATACAATCAATTCAAGAAAATAGAAGACTAGGGAATATTCTTTTTATAAAGCTAGTACTACGCTGATACCAAAACCAGAAAACATCTGTACCAAAAAGAAAACTACATACAAATAATTTCTCACAAATACAGACAGAAAACTCCTTAAAAATATTTTAGCAAATATAATTCAGTAATGTATTTTACAAATTATATGCTATGACAAAGTGGAGTTTACTCCAGGCCAGGGCTATGAGGCCAGTTCAATATTTGAAAATTAATCAATGTAATCCACTATATTAACAGGCTAACGAAGAAAATTATCATATGAATGCATTAAAAGCATTTGTCAACTTTTAACACTCATTCATTATAAAAACTCTCAGAAAAATAGGAATAGAGGGTAATTTCCTAAACTTGATAAAGAGCATGTACAAAGCACCTACAGCTAATATTATACATGAAAAAATATTTAACATCATTAGTGTAATGCACATTAAAATTACAATGAGATACCACTATACACATATCAGAACAGCAACAATTTAAAAATGACAATACCTAATGCTGTCGAGAATGTGGGAAAATGGAATCTTTCTTACATTGCTGGTGGGTATGTATAGCCTTCTCTAGGAAACAGATTGACAGTTTCCTCAAAACAAAACAAAACATACGCTTGCCATATAACCAGCAGTCATACTCCTGAGTTTTTATTCCTAAGAAATAAAAACTTATATCCACACAAAGACACATACACAAATATTCATAGTACCTATATTTATGACAGTCAAAAATTGGAAACAACCCAGATACCCGTCAATGAGTTAATTTGTAAACTGTTGTAACATGCATACAATTAAAAAGAAACAAACCATTGCTATACACAGCAACCTGCCTGAATTGCCAGAGAATTATGCTGAGTGGAAAAAGCCAACCTCCAAAAGTTACATGCTGTATGATTCCACCTATGTAACATTCTTGACATGACAAAATTATAAAGACTGCAAACAGATTAATGGTTGGCAGGGATGAAAGAGGGAGTAGAGATGGAAAGGAAATAAATGGAGGTGAATATAAAAGAAAAACATGAATGATCATTGTGGTGATGGAAATGTTTTGTATCTTGACTGTATATATATCGGTATTCTAACTGTAGTATTTTTCTATACTTTTTTTTTCTTTTTTTGAGATGGAGTCTCACTCTGTTTCCCCCAGGCTGGAGTGCAGTGGTGCGATCTCAGCTCACTGCAACCTCCGCCTCCTGGATTCCAGCGATTCTCCCACCTCAGCCTCCAGAGTAACTAGGATTACAGGCACTTGCCACCACACCTGGCTAATTTTTTGTATTTTTAGTAGAGATGGGGTTTCACCATGTTAGCCAGGCTGGTCTTGAACTCCTGACCTGAAGTGATCCGCCCACCTCGGCCTCCCAAAGTGCTGAGATTAAAGGCGTGAGCCACCGCGCCCAGCCTCTGTATTTTTTCAAGATGTTACTGTTGAGAAAAACTGGGTAAATGGTACACATGAACTTTCTGTTCATTTCTTGCAAATGCAGATGGATCTAAAATAATCTCATAATAAAAATTTAATCAAAACATTTTCTGAGATCATAGGAGGAAGTCTCAGGAAGCTACCACTTTTGGGGAAAAGTGAAACGTTGGAAAGGCAGCACCCCTTAGAGACTTGATGAAGGAAAGAAGGATGCAAGAAGGGAAATTAAAATTCTTGCAGAAACAACAAAAACAGAATATCAGAATCAGAAAACACACCATGACCATTAATCACCACCATCATCACCATGACCACTGCCAAAAATCCCAACTTTGTTACACCATAGTAAAGGGCACTCTTGAAACAAAAAAGCTTAATTCACCTCTACATCCCAATGCAACTGTTCTTGCAGTGCAGGAAAATATTTTATTTAAAAATGAACTGAAAGTGGCTGTCAATATTCATACATAGGTAGTGTGAACAAAATCAGAAAATTAGAATCAAAACATTTTGGTGATAAAAATTTCTTGCCAAGTCAAGCATGAAGCAAAAGGAAATTGTGAGACTTCACAAACCAGTAAAAGTACTTTAAATTAGAAAGTCAAAGCTCATAGCAGAAGTGGACATAAAAACAAATGTATGTAAAATAAGAGTTGGCTGAATTCAAGAAAGTAATTGACATCAAAATCATCATAGAAATGCAGACTAAATTGTAATCAATAATTGAGAGACAACTTGGCTCACACTGTATTTCCTTGAGTTTCTTGAACATGCTACTCCATTGTTGTCTTGCTTTCTATGTTATTGTTGGGAAGCTTGGTGCTAAACTTATTTTCATTCTTTTAAAGTTACTTCAACTTTTTGCCAAGAGGCCCTGAGCATTATTTATTTACATTTGAAGTCTAAGATTTGGCACTGAGATTTTTACTGGTGTTAACCATTCGGGATCAGTTTTCCCCCATACATGACCGACTGTATCTAGTATGACAATTCAGGTTTTCTTTTATTTCTGGAAAGTTTTTTCTTTTAAGTATACTTTTAAACATTAGTTCTGTTTTATTGTTACACAGGGAATACATGGATGTAAAAGGATATCAAATTATCAGATTAAATCTGACAAACCAGATAGTAGAAGGTTAAGTAAGGAAAAGGAAAGTAAGAATATTATAAAAGCCAGTAGTATAAAGGTAACCACTAGAACAAAATGACAAACCTGCCTAATTATCAAGGCAGGAAAAGAGCCCACATAGACAGACAGTAAGTACAACATAATACGCACAGTGTGACGGCTCCCATAAGATGTCAGTTTGGCTGGACTATAGCCCCCAGTTATTCCATCAAGCACTAATCTAGGTATTGCTGTTGAATGTTCTTGCTGATGCAATTAAAGCCCCTAATTCATTGATTTTAAGTAAGGGAGATTATCCTGGATAATCTGAATGGGCCTGACTGAATCAATTAGGTAGTCTTAAAAGCAGGGCTGAAGTTTTCTGAAGAGACAGAAAAAATTCTTCCTGTGGACAACAGCTTTGGGCTGTGCCTGTGAAGTTTGAGCCTGCCAGTGAACTTCCTGTTGTGACTGCTTGCCCTAAGGATTTTAGGCTTTTTTAGCTAGGCCCTACAATTGCATAAGCCAATTCATGTAACAAATGTACACGCTACATGTTCTACTTCTCTGATTCAACCTGACTGACACACACAGTAATAGAATAAAAGAGTATGACAGAGTTGAAATTAAACATATCAGTGATATCAATAAATGTGAATGGGCTTAATTCACTATTTAGAGAAAATGATTCAGAAGAAATACAAGGTGAGTCTGGAGCATCTTGTACTACCACAAAATAAGGAAATAGTTTTTCTGAATAAAGGTAGGGCATGTCAAAGTGACACAGAAGGCAATGTGAAAGAGCTCCCAATGAGCAAAGATGGAAAAATCTGAACAACAAAGTAAATCATGTACTACTGGATTATTACCCAAAGTATAAAATAAAAATATTTGAATCCTTAGTAGTATAAATAAATGATTGAATAAATAAATAAATGAGGGAAACAAGATATTTTCTTATAAAATAATTCCATGTTTATCAGAAATTTATCAGAAATTTCTAAAGATTCTCCCCTCCTGGAGATGACTTTTAATTATTATCACCACCACCACTCCTTGAGTTTGGGCAAGACTTAGTGACTTCTCCCCAAACGAGGAAAAAAATCAACTTTACAGTAGAGAAACTATCACAGCTGGCATCAGGATCCCTCATATGACTCCCCCATATGCTTTAAATCCCTTTGATTTCCCTTTTGCTACTAGCTGGAGAAAAATCTGCATTTAAAAGTGCTCATGTGATTTGACTAGGCTCACCTGAATAATCTTCCTTTTTTGAGGTCAACTATGCTGTGTAACACAATCATGAGAGGTATCTCATCATATATTAATATGTCTATACAGGTTCCAGAGATTAGGGTATGACATTTTAGGGGCCATTTTAAGAATTCTGCTTAACACACCGTCATATAAATATACATTTAAAATTAATAGTTGGTTGCGGTGGCTCTTGCCAGTAATCTTAGCACTTTGGGAGGCCAAGGCAGGTGAATCACATGAGGCCAGGAGTTCGAGACTAGCCTGACCAACATGGTAAAATCCCATCTCTTCTAAAAATACAAAAATTAGCTGGGCATGGTGGTGCATGTCTATAATCCCAGCTGCTAGGGAGGCTGAGGCAGGAGAATCAGTTGAACCTGGGAGGCGGAGGTATGGTGAGCCCTCCAGCCTGGGCAAAACAGCAAGACTCTGTCTCAAAAATAAATAAATAAAATAATTAAATTAAATCACACTTACAGAAAACTGCATTTGTATGAAGAGTTTTTTTTTTTTTCGGAGAAATTGTTCTTTAAGAATCATCAGCTCTAATTGTAATACAATTTATTGGAAATTTATTCCATTGTTATCACAATCTAAAAATGCATGTTGCTTTCATTATGTCAATTAAAAATGAGGTTACTTGCCGGGTGCGGTGGCTCACACCTGTAATCCCAGCATGTTGGGAGGCTGAGGTGGGTGGATCACAAGGTCAGGGGATCAAGACCATCCTGGCTATGGTGAAACCACATCTCTACTAAAAATACAAAAAATTAGCGCTTGTAGTCCCAACTACTCGGGAGGCTGAGGCAGGAGAATGGCGTGAACCTGGGAGGCGGAGCTTGCAGTCAGCTGTGGTCATGCCACTGCACTCCAGCCTGGGCAACAGAGCGAGATTCGTCTTAAAAAAAAAAAAAAATGAGGTTACTAAAATTAAAAATTTTGAGGATCTAATAAATAATTTTCACAAAAGTGAGCCAGAAAAATCAAAATATCACATTAATAAAATATTATTCATTGTATTATATAAAATTTATATAATTGCAAATTATATAAAATTTTGACACCAGTTTTGCAATTTATATGTTTATGTATCATTCAGGTATCATGTATCATTGCATGTGCAATTAAAGCCCCTGATCCACTAAATTTTAAGTAAGGGAGATTATCCTGGATAATCTGAGTGGGCCTGACTAAATCAATTAGGAAGTTTTCAAAGCAGGGTTGAAGTTTCTGTAAGAAACATTCATGTATCATTGTTATCTATATTACATTTTATATATAATAAAATATTTTAAGGAAAAATGTTGATATTTTAGTACCTTTAACACTTTTAAAAAGCTTTATGAACAAGGGGCCCTCCATTTCATTTGCACTGGGTCCCACAAATTATGTACCCCCAGCTTTGACCCGAAAAGAACATTACAAAAAAAGCAAATTACAAACTAACATCCCTCATGAACATATATGCAAAAATCTGTTAAAAATATTGACAATTCAGGCCGGCGCAATTGCTTACACCTGTAATCCTAGCACTTTGGGAGACCAAAGCCGGTGGATCACGAGGTCAGGAATTCGAGACCAACCTGGCCAACATGGTGAAACCCCGTCTCTACTAAAAGTACAAAAATTAGCCGGGTGGGGAGACGGGTGCCTGTAATCCTAGTTACTCAGGAGACTGAGGCAGGAGAATTGCTTGAATCCTGGAGGCGGAAGTTGCAGGGAGCGAGATCACGCCAATGCACTCCAGCTTGGGTGACAGAGCAAAAGCAAAACTCCATCTTGGAAAAATAAATCAATAAATAAATATATAATATAAAAGGAATAATACATTATGAACAACTAATGTTTATTTCAAGAATCAAAGTTCTATTTAATGTTCAAAAATCTATTAACTTAATAATATTAAGAGAACAAAGATTTTTAAAAACCATATGATCACAACAAAGGCAGGAAAATCTTACAAAATTCAATATCAATTCAGAATGAAAAGAAAAAATTCAGCAAACTAGGGAACTTCATCAACCTGAAAAGGGTATCTAGAAAAACCAACAGCTAACATAACATTTAATTGTGAAATATTAAATGCTTTCCATCAAGGTTAGAAACAAGACAAAAATGTCTGCTTTCACTATTTGTATTCAACATTGTACTGGAGGCCCTGGTAAGTGCAATATGGTAAAAGAAATAAAGGGAACAAATATTGAAAAGGAGAAAAATTGAACTAGTTTTCTTTTTTTCATACCCAACATGATTATTTACATATAAACCCTAAGAAATATTCAAGAAATTGAAAATTTATAAGACAAAAGGTCAATATATAAAAACCAATTGTATTTGTATATGCAAGCAACAAATAATTGGAATATGAAATTTAAAAATTTGCAAAAACTCAAAATACAATATTCATATTTAATAAAAAATATGTAGGCTCTCTACACAGAGCACTCAAAACATTAAAGACCTAAATAAACTAGGGAATGTTTTCATATAAAGTGTTCATGGCTTAGAAGACTCAATATTTTAAGAGCTGAAGTTATCACACATTAATTCTTGCTTTCAACAGGATTCTGTTAAAAATTCCAGCTGGATTTTTTTCATATAAATTGTCAGGATATTTCTGAAATTTCTATGGCATGCATCTTGGCTAGAATAGGCAAAAATATTCTTGAGAAAAAGATTAAAGTAGGAGTATTTACACTGATTTTAATATCTAAAATAAAGCTGTGGTAATCAAGATAATATGGTATTCACATATGAAAATAAATCCATGGAACAGAAATAAAGTCAGGAAATAGACCAACTCACATATTACCAAATGATTTTTGACAATGATACCAAGGCGTCAAAACAACTAAATATCAATATTGAAGGAAATGAACCTTGTTTCGTACCTTATACCATATACAAAAATGAACTCAAAATGGACCATAAATATAAAAACTAAAACTTTCAAACTCTTAGAAGTCATAAGAGATTATCTTTATGAACTGGAGGCTAGGCAAAGTTTTTTTTAAATGTATAAGGCACTTAAGTTGATCTCATAAAAGTAGAGTAGAATAGTGATAACTAGAGGTTGGGAAGAGTGGAGGGAAAGGGATAGCCAAAGATTGGTTAATGGATACAAAATTAAAGCTAGATAGGAGGAATATGTTCTGGTGTTCTATAGAACTGTAAGGTGACTAAGTTAGCAGTAATTTATTCTGTTTTCAAAGAGTTAGCAGAGAGGATTTTGAATGTTCCCAATATAAAGAAACGATAAATAAACATTTGAAATTATAAATATGCTAATTACCCTGATTTGATCATTACACATTGTATACAGGTATTGAAATGTCACACTGTACTCCATAAATATGCTCAATTATTATGTGCCAATTAAAAATAATTTTTACAAAAAATCAAGTCTGTCTTAGAAATAAGTAAATACAAGAGTATTATACACTAAAATGCATAAGAGAAATGATAAAAGGAAAAAATGATGAAATAAAAAATATCTGTATTTCACAAAAAAAGAAAATATCTACTCATCAAAAAACAACCTTAAGAAAATGAGAAGACAAGCCATTGTACTGAAAAATATATTTGCAAAACATATAACTGACAAATGACTCACACACAGAACATGTGAAGAACTCTTACAACTCAATGATAAAAATAAGCAACCCAATACAAATGGACTTAATACTTAGACATTTCACAGAAGAGTATCTACCAATGGCCAATAAAGATGCTCAACAACATTAGTCATTGAGTTAAAGCCATAGCGATGTACTACTACTACACACACACCAAAATGGTTACAATTAGGACGACTTTTAATATCAGATGTTGCAGAGGTTGAAGAGCATCTGAATCTCTTGTACACTGCTGGTGGAAGTGGAAAATGGTATAACCACATTTCAAAACTCTTTTAACTCCAAACATATACTATGTGTTAGGGTTCTTCAGAGAAACAGAACCAATAGGATGTGTATAGATATATAAGACATGTTATGAGAATTGGCTTATGTGATTATGGAGGCTAACAAAGTCCCACAATCTGCCATCTGCAAACTGTAGAATTAGGAAAGTAGGTGATGTAATTTAGTCTGAGGCTGAAGGCCTGAGAATAGTTGGGGGTGGGAGTGAAGAAGGGGTCTGCTGGTGTAAAGTCCAGAGTCCCAAAGCCTGAAAACTAGCAGCTCTAATGTCCCAGGGTAGGAGAAATGGATGTCCTAGTTCCAGAAGAGAGAGAAGAGGGAATTCCCTCTTCTACCTTTATGTTCTATTTGGGCCCTAATTGACTGGATGATGCCAGCCCGCACTGGTGAGAGTGGATCTTTTTTACTCAAGCTACTGATTCAAATGCTAATCTAATCTGGAAATACTTTCATATACATGCCCAGAAATAATGTTTAGTCAAACATCTGGGCAGTTTGTGATCTAGCCAAGTTGACGCATAAAATTAACCATCACATATATCTACCTTATGATCCAACAATTCTACTCCTAGATAATTATTAAAAGAAATTAAGACCATATATCCAGAAAAAGTCTTAAATAAACATGCTTATTGCAGCTTTGTTCAGAATATCAAAACATTGGTAACAATTTGTGCATCAAAAGGAGAATGCATAAGTAAAGTGTGATACATTTACATGATTAAATAACACTCATAATAGTGGCTGCCTGTAGGTGGAAGGGGGATAATTAACTTGAAAGTGGCATGGGGAGCTTTCTAAAGTGCTAGCAATATTCTGTGCCTTTATATTGGTTTTAATTACACAGGTGTGTTCATTTGTTAAAACTCTGATCAACCTGCACACTTAAGATCTGTTCATTTTACCAACTGTAACTATATCTAAACAAAATTAATATTAAAATGCATGTTATGAAAGCAGTGTTTACAGAGAAATATATAGTTAAATATACAAATGTAAAATATATAGTATATATTTAAAGAAGAAAGATTTAAAAATCCTCAGGAGGCTGAGGCAGGAGAATTGCTTGAACCCAGGAGATGGAGGCTGGGTTGCAGTGAGCTGAGATTGCACCACTGCACTCCAGCCTGGGCAACAGAGCAAGACTCTGTCTCAAAAAAAAAGTCAACAATCTACATGTCTAACTCAAGAAGATAAAGAATTGATAGAATCTGTGGCAAGACTGATCAAGCAAATAAAAGAGAAAAACCAGAATGTACCAATTTCATGAATTTCATTTAATATCCTACAGATACTAAAATGATAGTAAGTTATTATGAAGAACTTTATGCCAAAAACTTTAAACTTTGGATAAAGCAGACAAACTCATTTAAAAATTTTACCAAAACTAACACTAGAACAACTGAAAATGTGAAGAGTCCTGTATCTATTATACTAAAGAAATACAAAACCATAATTAAAAACCATGACACAGGAAATAGCCAGTCCAGATGACAAGATTGGTGAATTCTTCTAAATATTTAAGGAGGATATCTCACACAAACTGCTTCTAAGGGAAGAAAAACAGGGTACATTTAGCAACTTGTTTTATAAGGCAAGCATAATTTTTAATTATAATATGACAAAAGACATTATTTTAAAAGGATAATTATAGGTCAATATCTGTCCTGAACATAAATGCAAAAGTCCTAAAATTTTCAGCAAATTGTATCTCGCAATATGAGGAATACTGTACTATATCATAAATATATAGTAAAATTTATTGTAGTAGGAGCAGTATTTCAGTATTTACGAATTTAGGGTTTAAGGCAACTTTATAGACTATAATTACTTTGAATAATGAGAATTTACTGGAAATACATACAGCCATCCCTCAGTATCTATGTGGGGTTGGTTCCAGGATCCCCCTCAAATACCAAAATTCATGGATGCTCAAGTCCCTGATAGACAATGGTGTAGTATTTGCATATCACTTATGCACAACCTCCTATATACTTTAAAGCATCTCTAGATTACTCGTAACACCTAATACAATGTAAATGTCATGTAAATAGTTGTTACACTGTATTGTTTAGGGAATAATGACAAGAAAAAAATCTGTACGTGTTAGTACAGACACAACTGTCTTTTTTATCAAATATTTTTTATCTGTGGTTGGTTGAATCTACGAATGTGGAATCACAGATACCAAAGGTAAACAATATAATCATAATCCATAAGTGTTATTATTTTATGGTTTCAGGTAAAGTGTAGAAACCCCACCTCCTTTTACGTTCCTGAGTCCTTCCCCATTTATGATATAATTGTCTTAAATACTTTTTACATATATTTAGAACCATAAGTGTTATAATTTTACTTCCACATATCACATATAATTTAAAAACTCAAGAGAAGAATGAAAAGTTCTTGTCTTTACTCATTTTTTAAAAATTTTATGATCTTTCTTCCTTCCTGATGTCCCAAGATTTTTTTTGTCATTTCCTTTCTGTTTACAGACCCATTCTTAGAGGGTAGCTCTGCTGGTCACAAATTTTCTTAATTTTTCTTCATCTGAAAATATCTTTATTTCCCCTTCATTCTTTTTTTTTTTTTTTTAATACTTTAAGTTTCAGGGTACATGTGCATAACGTGCGGGTTTGTTACATATGCATACTTGTGCCATGTTGGTGTGCTGCACCCATCAACTCGTCAGCACCCATCAACTCGTCATTTACATCAGGTATAACTCCCAATGCAATCCCTTCCCCCTCCCTCCTCCCCCCTCCCCATGATAGGCCCTGGTGTGTGATGTGCGCCTTCCTGAGTCCAAGTGATCTAATTGTTCAGTTCCCACCTATGAGTGAGAACATGCGGTGTTTGGTTTTCTGTTCTTGCGATAGTTTGCTGAGAGTGATGGTTTCCACCTGCATCCATGTCCCTACAAAGGACACGAACTCATCCTTTTTTATGGCTGCATAGTATTCCATGGTGTATATGTGCCACATTTTCTTAATCCAGTCT
>NW_012121277.1:93603-150332 GCF_000951035.1 Colobus angolensis palliatus
GCTGTGGGTTTGTCATAAATAGCTCTTATTATTTTGAGATACGTTCCATCAATACCGAATTTATTAAGCGTTTTTAGCATGAATAGCTGTTGAATTTTGTTAAAGGCCTTTTCTGCATCTATTGAGATAATCATGTGGTTTTTGTCTTTGGTTCTGTTTATATGCTGGATTATGTTTATTGATTTGCAAATGTTGAACCAGCCTTGCATCCCAGGGATGAAGCCCACTTGATCATGGTGGATAAGCTTTTCAGTATCCCTGATGAACATCGATGCAAAAATCCTCAATAAAATACTGGCAAACCAGATCCCCTTCATTCTTAAAGGATATTTTTTCTGGATATAGAATTCTGAGCTGACAGTTATTTTGTTTTAGTTATTGAAAATGTTTTACCATTTTCTTTTGGCTTCTCTATTTTCTGACGAGAAATCTGATGTGATTTGAATAGTTTTTCTCCCATGGATAATGTGTCATTTCTCTCTCACTGCTCTCAAAATTTTTCTTATTTCTTTTTTAGTTTCCAGAAATTTGACTATGCTGTGTCTTAGTGTAGATTTCTTGGGGTGTATACTGCTTGGGGTTTGCCTAGGCTCTTAAATATATAGGTTTGTGTCTTGTAACAAATGTGAGGAATTTCAGCTATTATTTCTTATAGTACTTTTCCAGCCCTTTCCTTTCTTTCCTCTTTTTTATAGGACTCCAGTGACATGAATATCATGTTGTTTATTGTAGTTCTACAGGTTTTGGGGGCTCTATTCATCATTTTCAGGCTGTATTTTCTCTCTATTGGTTAATTTCCATTGTTATATTTTCCAGTTTACTGATTTTTTCATCTGTCCTCTCCATTCTGCTGTTGAGTCTATGCAATGAATTTTAAAATAGTGTTATAGTGTATTTCAGCTCTAAAATTTTCATTTTTTCTTCTTTACGTGTTCCATTTCTTTGTTGAGACATGCTCCCTTCCCTGAGTCTCTATTTTTCATTTGCTTCAAGTATGTTTGCAGTTGTTCACTGAAACATATTCATGAAGGCTGCTTATAATCTTAGGTAATTCTAATAGTGGGAGTTGAACAATGAGAACACATGGACACAGGGAGGGGGACATCACACACTGGGGTGTCAGGGGGTGAGGGCCTAGGGGAGGGATAGCATTAGGAGAAATACCTAATATAGATGACGGGTTGATAGGTGCAGCAAACCACAATGGCACGTGTATACCTATGTAACAAACCTGCACATTCTGCACATGTACACCAGAACTTAAAGTATAATATAATATAGAAATTATATACATTTAGTGTGTACAACTTGGTGTTTTGATATATTTATACACTGTGATATGATCATTACAATCAAGGTAATTAACATACCTATTACCTCACATAGTTACCACTATTTTAATGTTCAGAATATTTAGGATCCACCCTCTTAGCAAATTTCAAGTACTGTGTGCAATACAGTATTGTTAACTATAGATGCCGTGTTGTAAATTAGATCTCCAGGACCAATTTGTCTTGCATAACGGACACTGTACCCTTTGACCAACAATTCCCTTTCTCTATACCACTCTATTCCCCTTTCTCTAAACCTCTGGCAGCCCCATTCTACTCTGTGCTTTTATGAGTTTGACAATTTTAGAGCCCACATATAAGTGAGATCATGCAGTATTTGTTCTTCTGTGTTTGGCTTATTTCACTTAATGTAATGTCCTCCAAGTTTATTCATGTTGTCACAAATGGCAAGATTTCCTTCCTTTCAAAGGCTGAATAATATCCCGTTGCATATACATCACATTTTCTTTATCCATTTATCTGTTGGTAGACATTTAGGTTATTTCCACATCTTGGCTATTGTGAATAATGCTGCGATAAACATGAGACAGCAAATGTCTCTTTGAAATACTTTTTTTATTTCTTTGGGATGTATATCCAGAAGAGAAATTGCTGGATCATATGGTAGTTGTATTTTTAATTTTTGGAGGAACCGCCTCATTATTTTTCAAAATGGCTGTACCAATTTACATTTTCACCAATAGCGTATGAGGGTTCCCTTTTCTCTACATCCTCACCAACATTTGTTATCTTTTGTCTTTTTGTAATAATCATCTTAAGAGGTGTGAGGTAATATCTCATTGTGGCTTTAATTTACACTTCCTTGATGATGAGTGATGTTGAGCACATTTTCACATACCTGCTAGTCATTTGTATGTTGTCTTTGGAGGAATGTCTGTTGAAGTCCTTTTCCATTTTTTAAATTGGAGATATATATATTTGCTGTTGAGTTGTGGAAATCCCCTATATATTTCATTTGTGTTAATAAGAAGGAGTTGGCTCCCTAGCACCTCCCAAAGCTGGCCAAATAAATGTGTTCTGGTTTGTTTTTTTATTTCATTGTATTTTATTTATTTTAGAAATAGGGTTTTGTTCTGTCGCTCAGGCTGGAGTGCAATGGTGCAATCATAGCTCACTACAGCCTCAAACTCCTGGGCTCAGGCCATCCTTCTGTTTCAGCGTCCCAAGTAACTAATACTAGCAGCACACATCACCATGCCTGGCTAATTTTTTTATTTTTATTTTTTAAGAGACAGGGTCTTGCTCTGGACCTGGGCTGGAGTGTAGTGGCACGATCATAGCTCACTGCAGCCTTGAACTCCTGGGCTCAAGCGATCCTTCCACCTCAATTTCCTGAGTTGCTGGGACTACAGGCATGCACCACTGCACCTGCCTCCTTTACATTTTTTTAATATAATCATCAGTTCATATATCTAAACATTTTTATATGTTACAATGATTGCAGTTATTGTTCTTTTTAATGATCAAATTGTTCTATCTTCCACTGGAAACCATTCAGGCTGGCTTCTGTGTCCTTTTTGACAAAACCTAAATAGCATTTGTTAGTTTTCTTGCTTTGTGGCATGACAGAAACAAAGCTTTGAGTTATTGTTCTTGATATATAGAACAATATTTGCATGATATGTAGAATCACCCATTATAATTCGGGGTTCATCATGTATATTTCCTGCCACAGACTCAGTATGAGCTATTTCTTCAATGAAATACTATTTAATGGAAAATAGTGTTTAGAGACCACAATCTGAATGCTGTAGCAGTTAGTTTGCTACTATGTTCATATTTTCTAAGAGTTTTCTATGATCAGAGCTATTAAATAAATATTTGTTAAGAAGAATTACATCATGAGTTCATACTAACATTTCAAATTAAAGTATAGGATTATAAGGTTTTTATTTATTTTATTTCATTTTATATTCATATCTCTTTTCCCATGTGCTGAAAACCTTAATTTGCTTTATTCTAAAATATTTATTATGGTGCTATGTATGGACTGAATGTTTGTGGTCCCCCTCACTAAATTCCTATGTTAAAACACTAATCCCAATGTGTTGGTATTTGGAGACGGAGCCTTTGGGAGATAATTAGATGTTGAAGGTATAGCCTTCCCAAATGGAATTCGTGTCCTTTTAAGAAGAGGCCAGCTAACTCTTGTTCTGCCATGTGAGGACACAGTGAGAAGGCAGCTGTCTACTAGACAGAAGAGGGCTCTCACTGGAACCCAACCATGCTGGTACTCTGATCATGGACTTCCAGTCTCCAGAATTGTGAGAAATAAATATCTGGTGTTTATAAGCCACCTAGCTTATGGTGTTTTTATTATAGCAACCTGAACTGAATAAGACATATGGTTTCATAACCTTACCAATGTTATTACTAACCATATGGTTACTGAAAATGCTTTAAGATTTATTTGTAGCTGCTTTTGTTCCTAAGGTGTATCCCACTATGGATGTATAGTTAAAGTAATATGTTTTACAATCACTTGAAATAATTCCTTTCTGTGTGGTTAAGGTTATGTTACCATCTCAATATAAGTTAAATTCATCAGTTTCAATTTGTGTTTTGATTTTTAGTGATTGCTTTGTCATTTTATTTCACTTTTTAATAATTTATAAAACAGCATTATGGTTCCAAAGACAAAGATACAAAACACATTACATTTACATAGGTTTAGCTTCCTTTCTTGTTCTTTTCACCCTCGTCTCTCCCTCCTCATAAGTTGCCATTTTTATTATTTTTGGTTTATTCTTCCAGTATTGTTTTAAAATATGGACATAAATACACATTCATATTCTCTCTCTTTATCACATTAAAGCTATCATACTGTATATATTATTCTGCACTTTGTTTTTATAACCTAACAGTAGATCCTGGAGATCACTTAATAGCAGCACATATGAAGATTCCTCATTTGTTTATGTAGCTACATAAACTTTTTTTTTTTTTTTTTTTACTATGTGGCTATAAGTAGGCTATTCAGTCTCTAAAGAGAGTACTTTCATAGGAACAGTGTCACGCAACAAGCCTGGGAACATAGCAACCAGGGCACTAAGAAAAAGTGTCAATTCCAAGTTATGGGCAGTTACTGGCTTAAAGAGAAAACTGCTCAAATAGTGAAGGCAACATTTCAATACTGAGCTGTTTGTGGCAAAAAGGAATTGCATACTCAAACCAAAAGTGGGGTAAATTAATACAATGAGGGAAAATTACAACCATTGAAAGAGACTGATACCTTGGTTTATTAGGAAAAAAAAATATTTGCTTTGGTAGGATGATTGCTACTTGTAGAACTGCCAAATTGGGGACTGAAGGAAAAACACTCAGGTATAGTATAACTACCTCAGAGTCTTTTAATTCCACATACCGAGGTAGATATTAATAATATGTATGTTTTAATTCAGAAGATGTTTTCACACATAGCTGTGGACAACACAAAGCAATTGTTAGAGGGAATTTGATGAAGTTGTCCTGACATTGTTTGTTCTCTCACTGGGTTTCTCCTCTATTATTTCATTTCATCTTTACAACTGCCTTTACAGGTATGGTGTTATTATTTTCTCCATTTGAGATGTGAGAATGTTCAGAGGTGTGAAATGACTTATCCAAGATCACTTAGGTGTCCAGTGAAAATAATTGTCATTCCTAGCCCAGCGTTTTCTCCTTAACATCAGAAATAGTACAGTAACAATCAAGTAAGGCCTAATCAAGTCGTCTAGTCAAATTTTGAAACATACTCACCCCAGAAAAATGTTTGTGCTCACTCTAAGCTCAGCAGTTCCGTAAAGGGTCAAGGGATAGAGCAGAGCAAAGAGGGCTGATAATAATCATGTAAACCAACAAGATAATTTAGCAGCTGCAATAGTTATCTATTGTTGCGTAACAAATTACTCTAAAACTTAGCTTAAAAAACAAACAAACAAAAAAAAAAAACTTAGCTTAAAACAACAAATATTTACTATATCAAGCAGTTTCTGGGGGTTAGGAATTCAGGAGCAGCTTAGCTGGATAGTCTGGGCCCAGATCTTTTATGAGGTTGTAGTCAAGCTGTCAGCAAGGGGCGGAGAATTTGCTGGCAAGCTCAGTTATGGGGTTGAAAGAAGCCTCTATTTTTTGACATACCACGTGGACTTCTCTATGAGGCTGTTTGATATGGCAGCTAGCTTCCTTCCCCCAGTGTGAGTGATCCAAGTGAGACAGAGAGCACAAATGAGTGAGAGCGCCCACGGTGAAAGATGTAGTCTTTTTTTTTTAATAACTCAGTCTCATCACTTTTGCCTTATAACATAGACCAAATCCAGTGTGAATACCAGGAAACAGGGATCATGGGAGGCTGGCACCACAATAGCTAATGCTGGGAGAAGTCTTACTGTGCATCAGACACTTTACTGAGCACTTTACATGTATTAATTTATCCATAGTCCTCACAGTGACACTAAGAGGCAGACACTATTATTATTCCTATTTTACAGATGAGGAAAGTGAAGCTCCGAGGGGTTGTCTGAGTGAGTGAACTTGTCCAAAGTCACAGAGCTAGAAAGTGTTAGAGCCAGGAATCAAACCCAGGTAGTCTGGCACTATCTCACTAAGCTATATTGTCTCTATGTTCAGATATTAGTAAGTGCTATGAAGGGAATAAGATAATATGATAGAGTGACTGGAGTATGGAGCAGACCGGGAATTTTTTGTTTTGTTTTGTTATGTTTTAAATTGTGTTGTCAGGGTAAACCACTCTGTAGAGGTGATACTTGAGTTTTGACCCAAATGGTGAGAGGAAAGTCAGCCTCATGAATTGGTGAAGATACACTTTAGACAGAGGGAATATAATGTGCAAAGACCCCAAGGCAGGAACAATCTTGGTATATTGAAGGAACACAAAGAAATCAGTGTGGTTTGAGTGCATTGCACAAGAAGGGATGGGTTTAGGATCTCAGGTTTAGAGAAGACATTTATACAATCTCTTCTCTGTGAGGAGCTCAGAGAACCTTCTCCTCCAGATAGATATTTGTTACACTAGTCAAAATTATCAAAGAAGACCTTTAAAAGTCTCTGGAGATTGTCCAAATGGCTTACACAAAAGTGGGAGGGATTTATTCAACAAATTTGATCAAAACTTGTATGAACAATGGCAGGCCACAGCACCTGAGCTAGAGGCTGCACCCATCTCCATCTCTCCTCCAGCTCTGTGTATGGAGGAACTACTCTGGGCAGACAGAACAGATTCCACGGCTGCAACCAAGTAGGCAGCTTGTGTTACCCCATTTCTCTAGTATTGAAGATCTATATTTGCAAGGCAGTATAAGCTGGTAAACAACAGATCCCACTTCCTGCCGTCTGTCCTATTTCTCCTATCACCCTATCTTCAGGCTGCAGAAATCTACATAGGGTGGTGGCAATCACTGGGTGGTGTTGTCTGCTTCCTCAATTCACAGCACTCACTTCATTGGAAAGAGGTGGGTGGAGCAGTAAGTGAAGAACAGGGTCCTCCAATTCTCCTACAACTCTCATGCCATGGCATGGCATCCCTGGGAGAAGGGGTGAGGCAAACTGCAAAGACTGGAAGATATGGCTCCAGCAGAGAAGGAGATTTCATTTGGTTCAGAGAATGGTGGAATTCATGCCCCAGGGTGTGTTGTTGAAACTATAAAAATCAGTGTCTAGCAATTGGAGGATATCAGCTTGGTAACAAACTAGGAGCTCCCTAGTTTCTCACCTCCCTGAGATTGGGTAACCTCTGGGTCTACAGACCAGAAGAAGTGTTGGGCAGGGTGGTAAGAAGGTTTGCTCTGGACAATTGAGCATGTTGGGCTCTGTACAAGAGTGTATGGCCAAGGGAGTTCAAAGGGGCTATAATCCAGTCCATTCTCCACTTCCCAAGTCATATACCTGATTCAGGGTTGCATCTACCGAGAAGAGCCATCATTTTCTAATCTGCCTAACGTCTCAATCTGCTTTCCAAGCCCTGTGCCCATGGGGTTGCATGTATTAAAGGGACAACTTTTTCTAATTCTCTCAAGGCACTTTCTGGATTAGTGTAGGTCCTGATGTGGAAACAGTAGGGAAGTGGTGGGACTCAGGGAAGACAGAAAAGCCACTTCACAGAGGTGGATACCCATGCAATTAACCATGTGGGACTTGTGGTTTACTAAAACTCGGGCCATCCCTAAAACTTACCTTCAAATCTGCCTTAGCTTGAGAATCCAATCATGAGAGTGGCTCTGTTAGTTTTAATGATTCCAAAAGTCTTTTGTCAAAATACCTCTTTGTTACTTAGGTGAGGCAACCCAGACCTAGCATGGTAGTTAAGAGCTGTGTGATCTTGGACAAGTTGCTTCCCTTTTCTGAGTCTCAGCCTTTTCTTCTATGAAATGGGAAAATAACAATCCCTACTTCAGAAAGTTTTCATAAGAAGGAAAAGAGTTTAAGTGCTTAGTAAAGTATTTGACACATAATAGATTCTCAATATATGTGAGCTATTATTCATGCTCAAAGTGTCGCCAAAGGCAGGGGCAGTGTGTAACTCCTGACACAGTGCTCCTAACTGTACCCTCCCTTACCGGAAGGACTGGAGCCTCCAGGAGCAGTCTTTTCCCTGGGGGCATTCATCCCCTTTTCCTTGGCTCTGCAAAGTAACTTCTGCACTCACTTCTCTTCAGGCTACATTGGCTGGCACTGGGGTTAGTGAGCACAGTCCTGGGCTCTTGGAGCTGGAAAGGGTTGCAGGGGGCCTCTGGTTTTCCAAAGACCACTGTGTGAACAGGCTTCAGATCAGGAGCAAAGGGGTCATTTAGTAAAATGCAGATTTCCCAAAGCCTTCCTACAGAGAATCTGTTTCTGGAAGCCTGTGTTGGACTTGGAAATCTGTACCTTGGACTAGTGTCCCAGATGATTCTTGTCCTCTTCTTCATACTCCATGCCCACAATTGTGGAATGCACCCTGTAGGGCCCCAACCACCTATACCAGGGATAAGGAGACAGGTTGATGGGCAGGCAGGCTCTGGCTGTCAAAAGGTTTGTCCGCATCTAAGCCCACTTCTTCTGCCTCCCATAACTTAGTGACATCACTAGGTTTGAGCTTCGAAGCCACAATACAGAAACCAGTTTTCTGCTTTATTCTCATGTCACCAACAGTGACAGCCATGCACCTCACAACTGAAAACAGCTCCTGTCTCCATCCGGCCCTCTTCATGCTTCGTTTCTCCAGACTGAGCAACCTTCCTACCCTCTGTGTAACTAATTGGCTTAGAGATATTACTGCCTCACCAGGGGGCTAGGAAACTGAGCTCTTGCCTTCAGCTTTCATTGCTTTTCCAGGCATGGCGGAGCAGTAGTAGGTGGCAGCTGTGCCCCAAAGTGTTTCCATTCTCTCTCCCTTCCTCCCTCCTTTCTTCTCTTCCTCTGATCTCGTCCAAGATTGACAGGCGTTATGGGAGCACTGTCAGTTTGCTGCTTTGAGTCCCCCAAAACCAACATGTTGAACATTGCTCTGTACACGTCATACAGAGGGCACATTAGTTTTGCTTGGTGAGCACACCCTAATTGGGTTCCCAGAGGGAAATTCTAATGCCAGTGCAGAGAATTAAGAACCAGCCAACAGATGGGGTGAGAAGCATGATGAGGAGGGTGGCAGCCAGGGCCACATCTTCTGGAGTCTATATCAACCATGAGACTGACAGACTGGATCTGGGGGAAGCAGCTAAGCTCCCGATGGAAAGATTGGATCAGATGGCAGAATGAAGTCATTTTTCACAATATTTACAAAGTAAATATCTGCCCACTCAGGGATACCTTTGCAGAATATGAAAGCAGCCACTTTGGACCTGCTATTTTGTTTTGTTTTGTCACTTCTTGGGGGGTGGGAGAAGGAGGGTATTTTCCTCCTGGGTTCCTTGGACATAGACTCAAGTCTTGAGGCCCATAGCCCTATCCAGGATATCCCAGCCTAATAATCCCCAGCCTGTGGGTTGCAGACTCCTTACTGCAAGTAGTCCACAAATCCACATGCTTCAATCTTCCATACTTTTGTAATTGGGTAACTTTCTGAGGTAACTTTTTTACCTGAGAACCTTCTTTGAAGTCTCAGTTCTTAGTTTTTCTCTTTTCTCTAAGAAAGAATTATTCCCTTAATGATCTCATCCAGTCCCCAAGCTTTACTATCTTAATCCCTTCCCCCCAACTCTACTGCCAAACCCTCTCCACCTGCAGCCTTCACCATATTAACACCTTTACGTCATCCTTGACACTTCTCTTTCTCTCACATCCTACATGCATCTGTTAGAAAATTCTGTTAGTTCTACTTTCAAAACACTATGTATCCAGAATCCAACTGCTTCTCTCTACCTTTACGTTACTGCTATCATCCTAGTTGGAGCAGTTATCCATTTATTCCTGGATTTATGCAAAAGTTTCCTAACTGTTCTCCCTGCTGCCATCTTTGCCCTTTAAAGTTTGTTCTTATCAGCCAAGTGATGTTTGATTCTAGTTGAAATTTTTATTGAGGTAATTATAGATTCACATGCAGTTGTAAGAAAAAATTTAGAGAGACCCATTGACACTTTGCGAAGCTCCCCAAATAGCAGCATTTTGCAACACAATAGTATAATATCACAACCAAGATACTGATACACTGATATACAAATCTCTAATTTGATTCTGATTTCTCGTTTTACTTTATGCTTGTGTATGTAGTAAGTTCTATACAATTTTATCACATGTAGATTCACATATTTAGCACCAGTCAAGATACAGATCAAGATACAGAACATTTCCACAAGGATCCTTTGTGTTGATCTTTTCTAGCCATGCACACAACTCTCCTGTGCACCTGACAGCCCCATCCCTAAACCCTGGCAGCCACTAACCTGAAATGAAATGCCATTTCTAATATTTGGCATTTCATAATGTTCTATGAATGGGATTATACAGTGGGTCACCTTTTGGGATTGGCCTTTTAAAAAATTTAGCATAATTCTCCAAGTTGTGTTTATCAATACTTCATTGCCTTTATTGCTGAGTAATATTCCATGGTGTATTAGTTTGATAGGGGTGTCATAACAAAGTACCAAAAACCACGTGGCTTAAAACAACAATTTGTTGCTATACAGCTCTGGAGGCTAACTGTCCCAAATCAAGTCAGCTCTCTCTGAAACTATCTTGGTAGAATACTTCCTTGTCATTTCCTAGCTACTAGTAGTGGCTGGCAATCTTTGGCTTGCAGCTGCCATGAGTCCAATCTTTGCCTACATTATCACATAACCATCTTCATGTCATCTTCCCTCTGTGCATGTTTGTCTCTGTGTCCAAATTTCCCCTCTTTATTTTATTAAGGAGAGGAGGGCAGGGAACTTCTGGGGGAAAGGGGGATCAAAGAGGAAGCTTAAGTGTCTAGGTTATATCACTGAGCAGCAGAGACTCTGAAGGGCAACAGTGACTTGGAGTCTTTAGCCCTATGGTTTGTCTTATCTCTGGCTAACAGGTGTTGGATGCAGTTTTGTGGAGTATGCAAAGCAGGAAGGCTCTAAATGAGTAAATATCTGTTTATTTGAGCTACATTTATAACAAAAGAATGTGTGAAAATTTGAGCTTAGTACTGGTGGGCTTTTGAGCTAATAAGTCCCGGCTTGCTGTGAAAAAATAAACAAGGTAGGGCTAACACACAGAGGACATCTTTGATTCATTTATATAACAGTGGGTCGTATGGAAACTATATTTAACATGTTGAAGATGTACCAAACTGTTTTTCAGAGTGACTACATTCTCACCAGTAACGTATGAGTGATCCAGTTTCTCCTCATTCTTGCCAGCATCTGATGTTGTCACTATTTTTTATTTTAGCTAAGCTGATAGTAGTGTAGTGATATATCATTTTGATTTTTTTCACATTTCTTTAATCACTAATAATGTTGAATATCTTTTCATGTACTTATTTGCCATCTGTATATCCTCCTCAGTGAAATGTCTGTTTATGTCTTTTTTCTATTATTTAATTGCATTTTTTAAACTGTTGAGTTTGGATTACTCCTATACTCTAAGTGTTGTCCTTTTCTGGATATGTGGGTTGCAAATATTTTCTCCCACTCTGTAGCTTGTTGTTTCATCCTCTTAATAGCGTCCATTGCAGAGAAAAAGTTTTTTATTTTGATGAAGTCTTATCAATTTTTTCCTTTTATAAATTGTATTTTTGGTGTCAAGTTTAATAAATCATTGTCTAGCCTTAGACCCTGAAGATTTTCTTCTACTTAAAAAACTTTTAAAAAAGTTTTGTAGTTTTATGTTTTACATTAAAGTCCATGATCCATTTTGAACTTTTATAAGGTATGAGGTTTAAGTTAAGGGTCATTTGTTGTCTGTGAATGTCTAATACCTCTAGCACCATTTGTTACAAAGTTTATCCTTCCTCCATTGATATGTTTTGACAATTTTGTCAAAAATTAGTTGGACACATTTGTGTGGATCCAATTCTGAGTTCTTTATTCAGTTCCGTTGAACTATGTGCCTATCCCTCTGCCAGTTCCACAATCTTGATTTTTGCAGGCATATATTAAAACTTTCATATTATTTAATATTTATTATTTATAATAATACTTAGAATTTAATATTTAATATTAAAGCTTTAATATTGGGTAGAGTGATTATCCCTACTTTGTTTTTCTTTGTCAAGATCATTTTACATATTGTAGGGCCTGCACCCATCCATATAAATTTTAGAATAAGCTTTTCCATGTCTACAAGGAAACTTTGCAGATACTTTTATAGGAATTGCATTAAACCTACAACTCATTTGGAGGGAGAATTGACATTTTTACTATGTTGAATCTTCTATTCCATGAGCATGTTATTCCATTCCAATTATTTAGCTATTTTACAAATTACTTTCATTTTGTTATTTTCAGCTTACAGATCCTGTTCAAGTTTTGTTAAGTGCCTATGTCAGTATTTCATTTTATTTGGAGTGATTGCAAATTATATTTTGTTTTTAATTTCAGTGTATACATGCTCATTGTTAGTATACATAAATGCAATTTATTTTTGTGTGTTGGTCTTATAAACTGAGACTTTGCTAAACTACCTATAAATTCTAGGAGTTTAAAAAATTCCCTCGGATTTACTACTTAGGCCATCATGTCATCTGTAAATAGGGAAAATAGGAATAATTTTGTTTTTTCCTTTCTAATCTCTAGGCCTTTTATTCCTTTTGCTTGCCTTAATACAGAGGCCAGGATTTCCACTACTGTGTTGAATGAGAAAGGCAAGAGTACATATCCTGGCTTTGTTCTCAATTTTAGAGGAAAGCATTCAATCTTTCACCACTAAGCATTGTTAGCTATAGGTTTTTTTGTAAATGCTCTTTATCAAGTGCTCAATCATATAAAGAGACATGCTGTGTTCATGGATTAGAAGACTTATTAGGAGAGTTAAGATAGTAAATATGTCAGTTCTCCCCCAAATGATCTATAAGTTAATTCCCCTCCTATTTCTATTTTTCTAAAACTTGTTATCATAAATGGATTTTGAATTTTGTCAAATCTGTTTTCCACATTAATTGATATAATCATGATTTTTCTTCTTTAGCCTGTTGGCATGAGTTATAATATTTGATTTTCAATTATTCAACCAGTCGTGCATGCCTGGAATAAATCTCACTTGTTATGGGTGTATAATTCTTTTTTCACATTGTTAGATACTGTCTGCTAACATTTTGTTGAGGGTTTTTGCATCTAGTTCATCAGAGACCTTGTTCTGTAGTTGCTTTTTTGTATTATCTTTACATGGTTGTTTTGAATCAGGGTAATAATGGCCTCATAAAACGAGTTGGGAAGGGTTCATCCAGCTTCTATTTTTTGGAAGATATTTTGTAAATTCAGTATAAATGCTTCTTTAAATGGGAGGTTTTCTGGGAGGTTTTAAATTATGAATTGTTTCTATGATAATTACAGGGATATTCAGATTGTGTACTTCATCTTGGTGGAGTTTTGATAGTTTGTGTTTTTTGAGGAGTTGGTTTATTTTGTCAAATTTGTGTGTATAGAGTTCTTTGTAGCATTCCTTTATTCTCTTTTGATGTTTTCAGGGTCTGTAATGATATCCTCTGTTTCATTCCTGATATTGGTAATTTTTACATTCTTTCTTTTTTCTGTTAATTTTACTAGCGGTTTGTTAATTTTATTGGTCTTTTCAAAGAACTAGCTTTTTATTTCATTAATTTCATTTATTTTTCTGTTATTAATTTCATTGATTTCTGTTCTTGTGTTTACTATTTAATTTCTCCTCCCTGCTTGAATTTATTATTTCATCCTCTTATTTCTTGAGGTAGGAACTTACATTATTGATTTGAGATATTTTTTCATTTCTAATATAAATATTTAGTGTTATAAATTTCCTTCTCAGTATCACTTTAGCTGCTTACCACAAATTTTGATATGTTGTATCTTCATTTTAATTCAGTTCAAGGTATTTTTTGATTTACCTTTAGACTTCCTCTTTGACCCATGGGCTATTTACAAAAGTATTGTTTAGTTTCCAAGTGTTTGTTTATCTTTCTGTTACTGATTTCTGGTTTGATTCCACTGTGGTCAGTGAACACATTCGGTATGATTTCAATTTTTTTAAATGTATTGAGTCTCATTTTATGTACCAGAACATGGTCTGCTTTGGCAACTGCTCCACAGTGTCTTGAAAAGAATGTGTATTCTGCGGTTGTTGGGTGAGGTTTTCCACACACATCAATTAGACTTTGTTGGTTGAATGTGTTTTTCAGATATTCTATATCCTTGATGATGATTTTCTGTCTCATAATTGTGTCAGGTGTTAATAAGAGATTGTTGAATTCTTCAACTATAATTAAGGATTTTTCTATTTCTCCTTTTATTTCTGTCCGTTTTTGTTTCATACACTTCGAGATTCTGTATTTTGGTGCACATAGGGTGATGCTTTAAAATCCTAAATTAGATTATGCTTTTCCTCACTACAAAACCTCACAATGATTCCCTATTTCATTTAGAACAATTGATCAAGTCCCTATAATATTCTATAGCGTTCTACACGATCTGGCTCCCAGTAACCTCTCCAACTTCATTTCCCACTATTTTCCCCCACATTTACTCTGCTGCTGCCACAATGGTTTCCTTGAACAGAACAGGCACACTGTCTCCTTAGGGCCTTTACTGTAACTCTTCATTCTGCCAGGAATGCTCCTCCACCTGGGAATGGGGTGCTGGGGTACAGTTATTGTAAAAATTGTTAGCTTTACATATTAGGGAAGCCAAAGCTTGGAGAGGGTAAACATCAATAACAAACAGTGTATAATTGGCAGAGCCAGTGTATTATGGAGATCAGAAGGTGAGCCTGAAGAAGAACAGTGGGAGAAAATGAATGAAGAGGGATAAACAGCATCAGCTCTGGTTTTACATATAGGAAGAACTGATACCCCAAATTCCCTCATTTTAAAACCTCTCTTCCAGCAGCCTGGCATTAGCTCTGAAATTCCAGCAGTATACTTCTTTGGGATAAGCATGTAAAGGCTCTTGTAAAGGAATCCTGCAGTATAAAACTTTGTATAACAGATTTTGTTTTAGAACAAACTTTGTGTAACTTAGATTTCACCAAGAGATTCACAAAATTATTTGACAATAGAACATCTCCCCAAACCCATGACTGTCTCACAAAATCCATTTCGGAAAACAATCATTGAAAGCTTTGTGTTTCCAGAAAATTCCTGCCAAAAGGCTAGTATTATTAGAGAGATCCACCTAGTTATTAGTCTTTCCTACTCTGTGATGAATTATTTTATCCAATTAACTTAGGAGATGCAAACTATGGCAAAGGCCTCAGTCCTCCACCGATTTTGTAAAATAAAGTTTGACTGGAACATAGCCATGTCCATTTGTTTCTGTATTGTCTGTAACTGCTTTTGCATTATCATGGCAGAGTTGAGTAGTTGTAACAGAGATTGCACGGTCAGGAAAGTCAAAAATATTTACTATCTAACCCTTTACACAAAAGTTTGTTGAGCCCCGGATTTACCCAATAGTAAGGCCCTGAGATTTATCTATCGCTGCTTAACAAATGACAACAAAAGTTTGTGGCTGAGGCCGGGCACGGTGGCTCAAGCCTGTAATCCCAGCACTTTGGGAAGCCGAGACAGGCGGATCACGAGGTCAGGAGATCGAGACCATCCTGGCTAACACGGTGAAACCCCATCTCTACTAAAAATACAAAAACTAGCCGGGCGTGGTGGCGGGCGCCTGTAGTCCCAGTTACTCGGGAGGCTGAGGCAGGAGAATGGTGTAAACCCAGGAGGCGGAGCTTGCAGTGAGCTGAGATCCGGCCACTGCACTCCAGCCTGGGCGACAGAGCAAGACTCCGTCTCAAAAAAAAAAAAAAAAAGTTTGTGGCTGAAACCAACACTTCATTATTATCTATAATGGTTCTGTGGATTGAGCGGGCTCAGCTGAGAAGTTCTCAATTTGCTTCTTTCATTCAGTGACAGTCAGATGGCAACTGGAGCTACAGTCATCTGAGAGCTAAACTGGGCTAAACACTGAAAATGGCTCACTTACATAGCTGGCAGTTGATGTTAGATTTCAGCTGGGAGCTCATCAGGAGCTGTTGACTGGAGGACCTACATGTGCTTGCTCTTTTTAGGTTGGGTTTCTCGCAGCATGGTAGGTATGTTCCCAAAGGGAGCGTTTCAAGAGTGTGAAGTAGATAATGCCAGTTGTGTTAAATCCTAGGCTTAGAACGAATGTAATGAAACTTCTACCTTTTCCAGTTAGTCAAAACACTCTCATGAGTTCAGACCCAAGAGGACTCGAGGAATAAACTCTACCTCTGCACAAGGAAAGGGCAACAGCATACATGGAAAGACATAATTACTTCTGATTATGTTGAAGACAAACTACCACCATCTTCAATGGAGAATCAGTATGAGGTACTTGAGGAACAGGGTGCAGCAGGTTTTCCTGGAAGGGATTTTCGGAGTGAATGAAGCCAACTGTGTTTTCATCCATGCCCATTTTATAGATAAATGTATTGAGGCTCAGAGCATTAGGAGAAGCTACTGAAAGTCGGTGTCTGTGTCACAGTGTTGGCAAGGAACTTGGTTAGCTTGCTGGAGGTGTGTGACTAAATCCAAAGAAGACAGGGGTCTAGAGCTAACAGACTGGTATGAGGGGGCTGATGGAACCTGAGCCTTTGAATAAAGCCCCTTCCTTTCCCTAACATTTCCTTACTCTCTACTGCTCACTCAGGTGCATTAGCTACTATGTAAGTATCTAGGCCTTACAGACACCCTAGTTTCCTGCCACTATGCCTTGTAGGCTTCTGAAGTCTTTTTCATATCTAGACTCTGCACTCCAAATAAGCTGTGAATACCTTGAACATAGAGATCACATCTACAATTTCTTTCACTTCTGGCCTTGAGATGTCTCATATAGATGTGATATACACAGCAGATAACTGAAATTGGGGGATTATTTGAATCCCAGCTAACTTCCCAGCATAGCCTGTATGAGTAGTATTGTATGGTCTAGTTCCTGCAAACTATACTAGCCTTATTTTTGAATGTCATCCATTTTCAGTAATTGTGTTTATGCCAGATATTCAGTCATACATATTCATTCTGTCTCTCTCTCTTCTCTCAATCTCTCTCTCTCTCTCTCTCTCTCTCACACACACACACACACACACACACACACTTCTGGCCTGATGAACATGTTCTCAATGTTTGGAACACCCTTCCTTTCCACTCACCCACACCAGTCTACCTTTTTTGACATGCTTCAGAACTCAGCCTGAGTGTGTTAAAAAAAAAATGATTCGTGAAACCAGTTAAAGAATGGTAAGACAGACTTTATTCATGCTGACTGTAGTGATAGGCCTAGGTACTACCACAGCGAGGTTTTGCAGTAGGCAAAAGGGATTGAGTTTAACTCTGAATGCAACAAGGAAAAGTGGGGATTTCTAGCCAAGCAGCAGTGGGATGGTCAGTGGATGGAAAATTACTAAGAGGAAACATCAGGGGTCAGGTGGGATCCTGGTTAATCTGACCTAATAGGATTCTTGCTGAAGATAGGCCAGGGTGATCAAACATCACCTGAGGGGTGATGGAGGTTGAAGAACTCAATAAGATGTTGAGGGTGATCAGATATTGAAGGTGGGGAGTTCTGGCTAAACCAATGAGCAGGATTCTTGCTAAAATTGTGCAATGCATTGAAGTTCAAGACTCAAGGCCTAGTTAGGAAGAGGATTCATCAGAGCCTGACTAAAGTTGGATTAAGGAGAGGCTCTTTGTTAGGTGTTACTTCTTCAAAGAGATCCTTACAATCTCCCAAGTACGGATGAGGTACCCCTCTTTTGTGTTCTCACAGCACCCTGTATTTCCCCCTCTTAATAGTTATTTTCTCACTGTTTTCTAAATATAATTACTTACTTGTCTAGCTCCTTGATTTGACTATGGTGCTGGAGGGCACATACTGTCTTTAACTTGTTTCTCTATGGATTTGCAAGAGGTCTGACACAACAAATGGATGCACTTTCTCTTCAGTGATCTCTACCTTATGTCTACAGGAACCAGTTGTTTAGTGGGCAGACACTGCGACAGTGGACAAGGAACATGTGTCCAAAATGTCATGCTAGATACCTGGAGCCCCTCTGAACAACTCTTAAGAGCTATTGCTGGTCTTGTCCCACAACCCTGATTGCAAAAACTAAAAGGCGTCTTTGTAAGTCTCCATGCATGTACTACTCCATTTTCCCAGCCTCCTACTGTCAACTCAGTGAGCGCTGCATGTGGATCACCTCTCCTTGCTTCAAATCCTCCAAATACACAAGAAACTGTGGCAGAGTACTGGGAATGTTTGCCAACTCCTGAGCTTAAGCAGTCTGATCTGGGCTTTGTGACAAAAAGGGAGGGGTGCGGTAGCTCTGGGGTGTCACTCAATTGCAAGAGGACAGCTAATGTTCTTGGGAGATGACTGGGCCCCGAAGGCCATTTGTCAAGCAGGATGATTGTGATTAAATATAACTCACCAGTCTACAAGTGGCCCTCAGACAGCAGAAAGGATCCAGCAGGACATTGCATGTCACGAAGCAGCCCCAGGGTAGTGGACATCAACAGTTCTGTCCAATTAATCCTTGGAAACACAGTCAGAATTAATGGGGAACTTGTTGAAAGTTGATTGACACCTTTGGAAAGGTGAAATCCTTTTCTGTTCCCATTAAGTGTTGTTAAAGCCATTAGCAAAAATTGGAATAGAGAAATATGACCTTTCATGTGGTAGATTCAGAGACTGAGAAGATGGACGAGATGGAAATGTACTGGCAGCTTATAATAAGCACCTGGGTGGGGAGTGATAACTAAAGATTGAAAATTGACAAATGAGTTAAACTGACAGAGATCAAGACAGAGAGGGATGGGGTACAGTTTGCATGCAGAGGTGGTGAGAGAAACGAAGGAGAGCATCAATAATCCAGCAGGGTCGCCCACACGGAGGGTCAGGTATGGCTTACTCAGAAGATAGGGAAAATTTGCTAGGTGGGAGAATAGGGAGATTTTGTTACAAGATGAAGAGATCACTTTACAGCTGTTGAGAGGAGTAAATGATCTGGTCCTCCCCAGGGAGTTAGGATATCAAAGATAAATACTCCAGACTAAAAGTCAGGAGGTCTGAGACATCTGTTTATTCAGTTGCAAAGTGACTGAATGTCTCCAACCCTCCCCTTCCCACAGTTGGTTATGTCCTTCCAAATGACTAACATGAAATTTCTTTGAAAGCTATCAAGCTATACAGATGTAAGGAATTATCATCATGATCATCCAACTGAATCAAGTGCAAAAGAATATTGCTATAAGGAAATATGTGAGATTTTAATTATTTCCTCTGATGGAGGTGAACATGTTTGCAGATAATCTTGAATAGCAACAGTGCCCAAATGATTTGTCTTGGGCTTTACAGCCACACATCATGATATTTTGACGGAGGAAGGTCCAGGGTTGTGGGATATGCATCAACATGCAATTTTCCCTGACATTTTGCGTTGGCTCAGATTATGAAGCCCTGACAGTGGGAAGAAATAGCCCACCAGAAAGTGTGCTTAAATTACCAGGAGAACTGTTTGCTGCAGAGACACTCCAGAATCTTCAAGCTAGATGCAGCACGTGAGAGTTGGCAGTTTTCCACCCACCGACCTGAGTTGCCGTGGTTAGATGAGGGCTTTCTTGCAGGATCCACCAGAGGCTGAGGCTTTGGGTCACAGTTACTATTTGAATGCTGACTCTTTGCCAGGTCCTATGCTAAGCATTTTACCTGCACCATCTCATTTAATCATCAAAACTACTCTGTGGAGTTAGATACTATGATTGTCTTCATTTTACAGAGAAGGGAACAGTATTAAAAAGATTAGTAACGTATCCAAGGTCACATCACTAGCAAAAGACAGAACTTGGCATTAAACTCAGGCATTAGCTCCAGAGCCTGTGCACGGAACTGCCATACAATACGACCATGCGCATATATGAATGAGCCTGAGAATCTGAGAAAGAAGGAGATGTGACCTACCTAAGGCCACTCAACTAGTTAGTTGTCCCATATACCATTTGTTTTTGCTGTTGGACCAGATCTAGTATGCTCACAGCAAATGAAGAATTTTAAAATTTCCATTTTATAGATGTAGCTCAGTTCTAGTAATAATGATGATGATGACAGTAACGACAACAGCAGTGGCAACTAATATTTACTAAACATCTGTTTTTGCTAAGCACCATAATAGCTACTTTATGTATACACTCATTTACTCAATTATTGAAAAAATGTTTGTTGAGAGCTTGCGATACACAAACTAGTGTGTTCACACAAAAGCTTGTGCACAAGTTGTTTACAGCAGTATTGTTCATAAGAGCCAAAAGGCGGAAAAAATCCAAATGCCCATCAACTAATGAGTGAATACATGAAATCTGGTATATTCATACACTAGAATATAATGCAACCATAAAAAGGAATGAAATACTGATACATGCTACAACAAGGATGAACCCTGAAAACATTTTGCTAAGTGGAAGAAGTCAGACACAAAAGGCCATATGTAGTATGATTCAATTTATATGAAATATCCAGAATAGGCAAATTTATATAGAGTCAATGAATAGATTAGTAATTGCCAGGATCTGGGGGGAAGGGGCAATGGGAGTGATTGCTAATGGGTAGGGGCTTCTTTTCAGATATGATGAAAATGTTCTAAAATTGATTGTGGTGATGGCTACATGTTTCTGTGAATATACTAAAATCTATTAAATTTTAGACTTTAAAATTGTATGGTATATGAATTATATATCAATAAAACTGCTAAAAAAGAAGCCATTCCATATGTCATCTCCTTTGTCAAGCCTTGCCTGAGATCCTAGACAGGGTAGTCCCTTTTTCTGAATTCCTCTAGCACCATGTACACACCTCTGCCATAGCACTTATACCCCTGTATGAAAATTGTCTACTTACTTGACCTTATACTTGGCTCTAGAAGCTCCCAAAGGTCAAGGAACATGTTTTATCTATTTTCTACCTCTTACAATATTTCCCTGTCCTGCCTCCACCCTGTTTTCCTCCCTTAATCTCTCTTTCCCTCCCTTCCTTCTTTTTTCAACCCAAATTTTTATTGAGCATCTACTGAGTGTAAAGGCACTGTGCTAGGTATTTGGGACTACAGCGGTGACTAAAGCATAGTCCTTGTCCTAGTGCACTTACAATCTAATAAGGAAGATAGACATTAAATGTGCATGATAAGTGTTAGGGAATAAAATTATTTAACTGGGAAGTCTGATCTAATCTGAGGAATTAGGGAAGAAATCTCTCATGATGTGTTATTTTACCTGAAACTTGAATGACTAGTACAGATTAGTTGTCGGGGTAGAGAAACAACATAGGGAATGCATTGAGGCTGGAAAAAGATTGACACCTTGGAACAAGTGAAGGAAGGGCAGTCTGGCTGAAATGATAGAAATGAAGGTATCAGGGGAGTGGAGTAGGTCATGGCTAACATAAGACCTGAGAGGAAGATAAAGGCTTTGTTGGCCAGACTAAAGAATTTACACTTTGTTCCACAGACTGTTTTTAAGTGTGTGTGTGTGTGTGTGTGTGTATTTTTCAAATGTTCATTGCAGCTGTTCACTTGGAGAATGTTTTGGAGAGAGCACAAGTATTACATTAGAATAATCCAGGCAAGTAATGATGGCGAGTAGGGTAAAATGCAAGGGGTGTTGAGAAATGTGAATGAGAAGGGTTTGGGTCATAATATCAAAAGACACAATCCCAAAAGCCATAATCCCAATGTTGAAATCTTGAAAGACCACAATCTCTGAAGTGTGTAAAATGTCAAAAATCACATTGCCAAAAGATCGAAATCCTGACAAGATAATTCTGGGGAAAATAATTTTAAAATTACATTAAATACATGTATTTACATTTTAAAGGGTGATTTATTTGAGAAACACATGAAATCATGACAGAACACTTCATAGACTGGCCACTTTACACCATAAAATGGGTAAAAATAACATGGATATTTTTGCAAACATAAACACTCAGGTACACTAATGATAGTCACATGGGTATAAAAGTTATGAGAAGATGAACCATATTCAGAAAGAGATCAAAAAGCAAAATATATAAATGCGTATTACTATAGTTAGTAATTGTTTCCACCCAGCTTTATAACTGTGGTCTTCTGAAATACTATGAGGGACAGCACAAGTCTTGACAAGATCATTCAAAATCTGCCATGGGTCACCACCGCATATACAGTTACCCAAAGAGCTGAGATCTCAAGAAATTTTACCTTTCACAAATGCATATATACAAAAAGGGCATCTCTTCATTTATTGAGGAAGTTTCAATGTTTTTACATACATACACAATGCTTATACACAAAGTCAGGGTTGTGACAATGCAATTTTGTGGAGTCAAATTTGCCAAAAAAAAAAAAAAATACATACAACACATTAAAACTCTCTGAAATCTTTACACAATTATACTTTCAGTATTAGAAATGATGCAAATATGAAATACATGGCATAGTGAATTGGCACTGTGTGAGAAGGGACACAAGTCATACATAATTGAATAATCTGACAAGGCAGATTTCTTGTATTTTTTGCCTGCATTTTCACTTCTATGATCTCTGAAACACTTGCTGCACTTGTATTTAGAGAGTGGTTGTGGCCTACGCATTTCCTAAGTATATGCTGTCCATTTAAAGCCTGATAATTGCTCAGCTGTTGCAATTAAATTATTTTCTGCTTTTGCAGCACCAATATTAATTAGCTTTTAAACTTTTATCTTTCACCGTTAAGTAGTCTTGTATACTTCTCACAGCCTTTTTTACAAAGAAATATTTTTTTCAGGTCTCTTCTATTGTGTCATAAGAAGTACAACAAGAAGGAATGACATTTAGCTTCCCAATACTAAATCTGTATTAGTCAGGGTTCTCCAGAGGGACAGAACTGATGGGATACACATACAAATACTTGAGAAAGAATTTATTAGGGGAACTGGCACCCATACGTATCTCCTTAAGTCACACTTAATTTCCAAATAAAGCCAATAACAAGGTAGTAGTTCCACCTAACATGATGCAAGTTATCCTATGTACAAACCAAAAATTCACTAATCTCTTCCCTAGAATTCAGCTTTCAGTGTTTCAGTGTTTGCCATTTTAATCTTTCAGGATTATAATTTTCAGGCTTTTAGATGTTAGGGTTTTTAGACTTTAGGAATTTTGATCTTTTGGGATTCCAACATTTGGAATTATGGCATTTGGAATTGTGTCCTTCAGGATTATGATGATACTGTGTAATAGGTACAATCAATCAATTTAGTGTTTGACAGGATATGGGGAGTGAGCAAGGCCTCCAGAAAGATTCCTAGATATCTAGCTGGAGCAACTCAGTGAAAATGATTCCATTAATTTCAATAGACAATGCAGGGGAAGAGGTAGGTTTGGGAGTTATGTGGAAGTAAGGCTGTTTTTTATTTTGTTTTGTTTTGTTTTTGATGTGGTGACATGGAGGTACCTATTGGCAATTCAGGTAGAGAGGTTCAACAAGAATTAGTTGATGTGTATGGAGCGCAGGAAAGATCATGTCTGGGCTGGAGTTACAGATTTCAGAGTTGTTAACAAGTAAAGAGTAATTGAAGCCATGGACCTAGCTTATTCATCTTTGTATTTCCCATAGTACCTGGGGTGGTGTCTGACACAAAGTATTTGTTGAATATGAAGTAAGAAGATGTCAACCATAACCCCCTTCAAAGGGATGGTATATATAGGACTCCAGGTTGGTGTGCACAGCAGGTACACATTAAGAGCTAATGTTTCTTGAGCCCATACTATGCATCAGTCACTTTCTAAGCCTCATGTCTTAATTGTCTCAGTAACACTATAGGGTAAGTATTATCACTATCTCTATTGTTCAAAAGGGGAAATGGAGACATGAGGAGGTCACACAGCAAGTGGTAGAGTTAGGATTTGCATCCAGACAGTCTCTGAGTGTAGAACATATTATTTTAACTACTGAGGTATATTTCCCCTCTAACTAGTACTTGAGGCCTAAGTTATTGGTTTATTAATCGGTCAGTGTAGGCTGCTGTTCATAGTTGAAAATTCCTTTTCATGTCTTTCTCCTTCTCTCTGGGTAGCACTTTTACTCCTATTCTCGACATTTTTGTGCTTGCCTCCCAATCCAGCCCATTGTTACTGGGATAACTAGATAACCACATTCAAAGGAGTGAAGTTAGACCTTGCAATGGTTTGTACGTGTCCCCCAAAAAGCAAGTGTTGGAAACTTAATCCACAATGCAACAAAACTGGGAGGTGGAGCCTAATGGAAGAAATTTAGATCATGAGGGTGGAGCCCTTATGAATGGATTAATGCTAATTATAAAAGGGGTTAAGGCTGTAGGTTTGATCTCTTGCTTTCTCTTGCCTTGTCTTGCCCTTCCACTTTCTGTCATGGGATGTTATGGCAAGAAAGCTTTTGCCAGATGTCAGCCCCATAATCTTGGACTTCCTAGCTCTCAGATCTGTGAGGAAATAAATTTCTATTATTTATAAGTGATCCACTTTGTAGTATTCTGTTATAGCAGCACAAAATGGACCAGGACAGACCTCTACCACACACTATACACAAAAATTAACTCAAGATAAATGCTTTTATGCAATAGCTAAAAATATAAAACTCTTAGAAGAAAACATAGATGTAATCATCATTCTTCCGAATGTCAAGTCCATTTTCCCCAGCACCATTTGTTGAAAGGACTATTATTTTATTTAGTTGTCTTGGCATCCTTGTCAAAAGCTTTTCAAAGTCCCTGTGAATATCTCACTCCCTAGTTTTAACTTTTAAGATTTTTGGTCACTCTACTGTTTGCCTCAACTGTTGCTCGCCATCTTATGCAGCAGCAGAGTTAATAAATTGCTTGGAATTGTTTTTGATAAATGCCCTCAGGTGGAAGGCTTTTCACACTGGGACAGTGCTGAATCAGGTTAAATACACACAACCTTGCAAGTGGCATTTCCTGGGAACCACTAGACAGGTTAAATAATGTCAGTTCTCTGGGAATAGTTCTTGGAAAGAGCTCCAGCTCCTTTCGGCTCTCTCTGGTGTCTGTCAGCCTGTTGGTTTTCACCATGAATGCAGATTATTATTCTTCAAGCCTACCGTTGTGCTAGAGTGTAGGGAATTGGACTAGGACAAGTAAAAACACCACAATCTCACTCTTCTTACTGAGATTCAGCCATTTTTTCTTGAATAAACACACCTCAGATTGCTGTAAACTCTTGGATAATTTCTAGAGTTGTGAAAAATTTGCTTCTGACAACTTTTGCTAGTTTTCTCATTACTTTTATGGAGAAGAGGAGTTTTGGAGATTCCTACTCCGCCATTTTTCCCCTTTACTTTATCAAACATGGTTCCCTTTAGTTCTTTAAACACATTTCTGATGGCAGCTTTAGAGTTTTTGTCAAATCCAACATCTGGGCCAAGTCACAGATTGTTTCTATTGCCTGCTTTTGTTCTATACATATGGTTGACTTTCTTCTGTTTCTTTAGTTGTCTCCTATTTTTTTGTTGAAAATTGGGCATTTTAGGTAACTTATTGCAGCAACTAGATATTGATTTCCCTTCTCTCTTTCCAAGGCTTCTTTTTGCATTATTTGCTTGTTTAGTGACTTGATTAAACTATTTTAGTGAAATCAATTTCTTCCTCAGTGTGAAGACTTCAGTGTTGATCTTCAGAGAGCACAGCCTTGGGCATGTGCACCATCAATCTGGGATGCCAGTGGTTTTATTGGACCTCTCTTTCTCCATCTCTCTGTCAAGTTATGTGCATTGTTTGGAATCATACCCAACTGTGAAGTTTCACTACTTGCTGGGTGATTGCTTTATTGTTTTTGACAAAGTCCTGGGATATAAATTGTTTCACAGATAAATCCAGTTGAATCTAGGACCCTTTTCACAGATAGTACTTGAGGTAAGTCTTTGAGGTTTGTTCAGATCTCAGGAGGGTTCATCTTTGCTGTCTCCTTCTCTGGTTCTCTCTGGTAAGCTAGTATGCCTATGTTTTAAGTTGTTGATCTTAATTAAGAGAATTCCCAGCCTCTCCTTAATTGCTTATCCCCAAATATCCATTGTTTTTGAAAGTGCCCTTAGGTTTGAACTTCTACAGTCTCTTTCAAACAAAGTTATTTACTTTAGGGAGAGCTTCAGAGCTGCTGTCCTTATGACCTGCCTCTGCTGCTGAGCCAAAATCTCTGAGCCACAACTCCAGAGCTGGGTGCAAGGACAGTGGCCCACTTTTCTTGGAATGATATTCATGCTTTATGATGAGGCTGTTTGGCAGGGGCAGTAGACTCTGGTTTTCTCAGCTTGCCTCTCCCAGTGTTGAACCTCTGCCCTATGAGTGAGATAGGGGCAAGGAAAATTAGTGCCTCAGTATTCTTATCCTTTCATAGCTGGGGGTAGAGCCTCTGCCCTATGATTGTGTCTGGGTGGAGAAAGGAATATGTCAGCATTTTACTTGGCTACACTAATCTCTGCAACTCATGGTGAAGTGGTGGGGGTGATGATAAATACTGGTGGCTTGCCCTCCTGGTGAGATATTGAGTCACTTGACTGGGAGCTGAAGGGACAGGAAGCCTTGTCTTCTTGGCCTTATGCACCCAGAATGAAGTTTCTTTCATGCTTAGCTGGGGAGGGGAGATGGAAGGAATGGGTTATGGCTCAAGTGCAACAAACTCCTACTGTTATTGTCAAGATTTAGTAGATTTTCTTAAATAAATATTTCTTCACTTGCCGTCTTGCCTTAGGACAATTTTGAATGACTTTTAAATGGTTGTTTGTTTTAAAAATAACTTTTATCAGTTATACTTGTTTTACTTGCAAGTGAATGTCTTCATTGTCATACACTTTTTTGATGCCTGCTTTTCTCTATAACCTGAGGAAGATTCTGAATTCCAGAAAAACACCATTTGCAGTTGTCAACGCTATAATACATTGTGCCTGTGTAATATCATCCCTAGACAATGTTCTCAAATAGATATTAAGTTCTTAGAGGAGAAGGACTGGATTTAATACAAACATGACACCCTGTATACTTAATGGACCCAAAGAATTCATCTAAAGAATGATGCACAAACACTTAGCTGTATCTTCTATTTAAAAATGACCTCAACAATGGAGCATAACTCCCATCCCTTAAGTCTAGGCACTGTGTAGTAACTTCCCATACATTATGGAAAGAGGAGAAAGAGCAACCTTACAATGGACAAACTTTAAAAAATTTTTTTCATTTTTTATTATACTTTATGTTCTAGGGTACATGTGCACGATGTGCAGGTTTGTTACATATGTATACATGTGCCATGTTGGTGTGCTGCACCCATTAACTCATCATTTACATCAGATATAACTCCCAATGCAATCCCTCCCCCCTCCCCTCCTCCCCATGATAGGCCCCAGTGTGTGATGTTCCCCTTCCCGAGTCCAAGTGATCTCATTGTTCAGTTCCCACCTATGAGTGAGAACACATGGTGTTTGGTTTTCTGTCCTTGTGATAGTTTGCTGAGAATGATGGTTTCCAGCTGCATTCATGTCCCTACAAAGGACACGAACTCATCCTTTTTATGACTGCATAGTATTCCATGGTGTATATGTGCCACATTTTCTTAATCCAGTCTGTCATTGATGGACATTTGGGTTGGTTCCAAGTCTTTGCTATTGTGAATAGTGCCGCAATAAACATACGTGTGCATGTGTCTTTATAGCAGCATGATTTATAATCCTTTGGGTATATCCCCAGTAATGGGATGGCTGGGTCATATGGTACTTCTAGTTCTAGATCCTTGAGGAATTGCCATACTGTTTTCCATAATGGTTGAACTAGTTTACAGTCCCACCAACAGTGTAAAAGTGTTCCTATTTCTCCACATCCTCTCCAGCACCTGTTGTTTCCTGACTTTTTAATGATCGCCACTCTAACTGGTGTGAGATGGTATCTCATTGTGGTTTTGATTTGCATTTCTCTGATGGCGAGTGATGACGAGCATTTTTTCATGTGTCTGTTGGCTGCATAAATGTCTTCTTTTGAGAAGTGTCTGTTCACAATGGACAAACTTGACAAACATTATTTCAAGCTAGTTGATCAAGGTTAACAGCAATAGTGACACGTTATATTAATAGTGTACACTCTTGATATGATGTGAATGAGAATGGCACTTGACCTCTGAGGTCCCCCTGCCAAAAACACATTACCCCAGTTTGATCATGAAAAAAAAATCAGACAAGTCACAATTGATGGACATTCTGCAAAATACCTAACCATCACTACTCAAAACTTTTAAGGCCATCAAAAACAAGAAGCAACTAAAAAAACCATCACAGCCAAGAGGAACTTAAGGAAATATTATGGTCAAATGCAATGTGGTATCCTGGAGTGGATCCTGAAACTGAAAAAGGACATTAGGTAAAAACTAAGGAAATATAAATAAAGCATGGACTTTAGTTAATTATAATGTATTATTAATATCAGTTCACTAATTATGATAAATGTACCATACTAATGTAAGATGTTAATAATAGGGGAAACAGGGTGTTGGGTATATGGGAACTCCTTGTACTATCTTACCAGCTTTTACCAAAAACAATTCTAGAATAAAAACAGTTTATTTGAAAAAACAGAAAACAAAACACCAAACCTCTACTACAAGGAGGCAGGTTTTGTACTGAGCAGAAAAATACTCAGTCGACCTGACATTGTGTTTTTCTTGAGATCCCTTGTGGAGTGGGGCCCATGGAGACCCAGAGAAAAAGGTAGCTAGGGTAGAATCAGAACTCTTGTTTTTTTGGCCCAATCGTTTCTTTCCTATGAATCTCTCTTAAGGAAACAGCCAGATAAATACACAAAAATGTCCATGCAAATATGGTTACTGCAGAGTGAAATACTGCAACATCCTAAATGTCCACACTGGGGCGGTATCTCACTATGTTTGTTCTAGAGAGCATCAGTCCAATAAAATGCTCCACATATACAAACAGGAAACGCTGCGTACCATATTCCCTTCGAGAGTCCAATATACATTAGTGTAATAAGGCTCTGAGATGAGTCATTCTAAAAAAATATGTAAAGTTCTGTTAGGAATAGGGTTTGAAACTCACAACTATGGATCATTTTTTATACTTTTTTTTTTTAAACAAATGCTACTAAGTCTTCGCACTTTGTAAATTGTTACACTAAAGGTTGGGTTATATAGATTATGAAATATGTTTCTATTGGAATATTATATAGCAATTAGTGAAATCATGCTTTTATGAGACTAATGAATTGAGAAAATAGTCACAATTTTAAATAAGGAAAACAAGATACACATTTGTATATACAATATAATCTTAATTATTTAATGTTTTCTGTACCTAAGGAAAGGACAATTAAAAACTACAAATGGTTATCGCTGGGTTGTGTAGTTATAGGTGATTTTAAATTTCTTCTTTATATTCCTTTAATTTCATAATGGTTTACAAAGTAAATATATTATTTAAATAATCAGAAAAGAAAACACATCATAAAGCAATATTTTGTAAGCGAAATCATTCCTACACCTCATGCACTCTAAACTTATTTACTTTTTGTTATAAATAAGTATTTGTCAGAATTTCTTTGAAAAAGCCAGATTATATAAGCTCAGGAAAGGGAATGACAGAATGTCTTGGACGGGCTTGATTTAACTAGTGGAGCACTATAAAAATAGAGCATTTCTCTCTTATAGCCAGCAAGGAGATGGCCACAGTAACCTGAAGGAACGAGCAGTCCAGGCTGCTAAGCTGATGCTATTTTTTGGCTAATGCTGGACTGTGATGCCCTTCTTTGGCTAAAACTGTACTGTACCATCTGAGATGGCATTTCCTTACAAATAAATGTTTTTCTTCTTGAGAAAGGAATGAACACACAGGGCTTCAGCCTAATTCCCCATGTCAAAATGACCTCCAGAGGACAGATACTTTATCTTCTTGTTTGTGTGCAGGAATTGCTTCCAGGTTCCTCCTATGAGACTCCTACGCTAATGCAAAAATGCTCCTTCTCAGGTGGCTGGAAGGGGAAGGGCTGATCAGGCTGGCCACTTTCAGTGCCTCTCTGTGCAGAAACTCTGTGGCACTTACCAATGTCTGGCTGGCATGAGGCTGAGCACTAGCAACTAGCATGTGCAGGATAGGAATTGCTGGATAAATGACCTGAAATGCATTTTCAGGTAATCAGTTTCATTCGTAGAAACAGCATTCAGTCAATTTGCAATGTTATCTGATATAATATGATATGACATGACATGTCTGAGAATAAAGTGCAAGATGCTGGAGAATGAGGGAAGCTCAGTAATAATCCTAGTTTTGCTACCAATTCTTTGTGTGATCTTGAACCATTGCTTCCCCTCACTGGGCCTCAGTTCCCCCAAATATAAAATGAGTGGTTGGTCTATGAAATTGGTTCCCTGATCCAGCTACAATAAAACTTAAACTCCTTACATGAACCCCAGGGCCTTGCATGATCAGGCCTCTGTCTCCCTCTTTGCCTTCATCACCCACTAGTTTCTCCCTTACACTATTCCAACCATACAATAAGGACCTTTGCACTATCTCTTTCCTCTGCCCGGAAGACTATCTCCCAATATCTGTCCCTGGTTTTGTACCTGGGTGTTAGCTAAATGTCACCTCCTCATAAAGGCCCTCCCTGACTACCTGCTATGGTTATGGATTGTTTGTCCCCAGCAAAACTCATGTTGAAATTTGATACCCAAAGAGGTAGAGTTGAGTGGTGGGGTCTACTGGAAGGAGTGTGGGTCATGGGGGCAGATCTCTCATGAATGCCTTAGTGTTCTCACAGTAGTGAGTTCTTGCTCTTGCAAGACTGTATTAGTTCCCACAGGAATGGATTAGTTCCCCCAAGAGTGGATTGTTGTAAAGCCTGGATGCCCCTCAGGTTTTCCCTCTCATATCTGCTTCCCTCTTGACCTTCCCAACCATGTTATGATGCAGCATGCAAGTTATTGCCAAAAGCCAGGGTCATGCCCTTGAACTACCCAACCTGCAGAATTGTGAGATAACTGAATCTCTTTTCTTTATAAATTACCCAATCTAAGGTATTCTGGTACAGTAACACTAAATGGACTAAGACACCAGCTTATGGAATGGTGTGCTGTACCTTTTCCCCCATTGCTCTCTTTCCTATTACCTTGTTTTATTTCCTTCCTGAAAATCCTTACTTTAATATTTGTCTTATTTATTTTATTGCTGGCCTATTTATTGTTTGTCTTCCCCCACTAGACTCTGTAGGGAATCTTGTTGATTTTACTCATTTCTACATCCTTTCTGACTAGAAAGATGACTGGCACACAGTAGGTAATTGATAGATATATGTGGAATGATTGAGGAGGCACCTGACACTTGCTTATTTAACAAACACTCTGTGCCAGTCTTTCTATAGTGCTTTGCAAATTTCAATTTATTTAATTTTCATAACATTCCTATATATGAGGTAGACACTACTATTTTCCCACCTTAGAGATAAGGAAACTGAGGCAGAGAGAAGCTAAGTAATTTGCCCAGGGTTATACTAATTATTACATTAGTGATGTCTAAACTAATTTGACTAAATTAATTTGGTTGCATTAATTATGTCTTCTAATATTACCAGCAATCCTACAAAATACATACTACTTTTACTTCATTTTATAGACAAGAAAACCAAGGCTTAGAAAAATGAAGCAACTGGGTAGGTGACAAAGAAGTTGCTCGAATCCAGAGTGTCTGACTCCAGAACCCTGCTTACTCATGACTATCTCATAACTGCCCTATGTGATCTTTCTTTTAAAAATATGTTTTTATTTCAATAGCTTTTGTGGCACAAGTGGTTTTTGGTTGCATGAATGAGTTATATAATGGTGAATTGTGAGATTTTAGTGCACTCATCACCAGAGTAATGCACATTGTACCCAATATGTGGTTTTTTTTATCAACCCCCCACTCTCCTCCTTCTGAGTCTCCAAAGTCCATTATACCACTCTGTGTGCCCTTAGGTATCCATAGCTTAGCTCCCACTTGTAAGTGAGAACATGCAGTATTTGGCTTTCTATTCCTGAGTTACTTCACTTAGAATAATGGCCTCCAACTCCATCCAAGTTGCTGCAAAAGACATTATTTTTGTTCCTTTTTAAGGTTGAGTAGTATTCCATGGTGTATATATACCACATTTTCTTTATCCACTCAGTGGTTGATGAGCACTTATGTTGGTTCCATATCTTTGCAATTGTGAATTAGGCTGCAATAAACATACATGTGCAGGTGTCTTTCTATACAAAGGCCTGAAGGTTAGATAGGGCAGATATTGGGTCCACAGAGGTCATGTAGCAGGCAGAGCCGCATTGAGGTGAGAGGCTGGTTTGCAGGGAAACTGTGGTTATGGGAGGGGGAGCTCTTTTGCCCAGCTCACCCAGAGTACATGCTGGAGTAGGCTGGGCCTCTTTCCAAAGCTGGCTACATCCTGCCTCCCACTGGAGACAGTTCCATTAAGGGGCCAGGCCAAAGGGACACTGCTAAGGCCGAAGGAGCCTAAGTCCCAGAAAGAATTGTTGAGACACCCCAAAACTTTCTCTGCTCCAGGGACAACCATGACCACTCTCAGGTTGTACACCCAGCTGGAGAAACATCATACAAGCCTAGGAAAGGTACAGGAGAGATCCAGAGGTAAGGCCAATGGCTGGGACTGCTGGACAAATAGTCTGCTCTAGACACACTGACAAACTAGAATCATCGGCCACTCTGGAAAAACTTATAACTGCACAGATAACAAAAAGATAACTCCACCCACTGAGCAGACCCATGGAGTGGTCTGGATGGTCAGGCTAGACCCTGGCCAGCCCAAACAAGCCACATAGTCTAGAGAACGTATTTTCTCTCTGTTTATCTTCCCCTTTCCCCCATTGTTCTGCACAAGACCACCACACTGCATAAATCCAGAGTATGTCATTTCATTTCACAGTATATATAAATGGTGCCCCTGGAGTTGTGAGTAATGTATATGGTGGCTCTGGTGCTACAGTTCACTTGTGTGTCTTTCTGTGAGTCCATTCTTATTTATCATGTTCGGCTACAGTGGCTACGTCCCTCAAACCAGTGGTGTGCAGTGGCAAACAGGTATATGAAAAGTTGCTCAACATCAGCTGGGTGTGGTGGCTCATGCCTGTAATCCCAGCACTTTGGGAAGACGAGGCAAGCAGATCACTTGAGGTCAGGAGTTCGAGACCAGCCTCGCCAACATGGTGAAACCGCATCTCTACTAAAATTACAAAAATTAGCCTGCCATGGTGGCAGGTGCCTGTGAACCCAGCTACTTGAGAGGCTGAGGCAGGAGAATCACATGAACCTGGGAGGCAGAGGTTGCAGTGAGCCAAGATCGTACCACTGCTCAACATCATTGATCACTGGAGCAATTAAAATCAAAACTACAATGAGATATCATCTCACCCCAGTTAAAATGGCTTATATCCAAAAGACAGGCAATAACAAATGCTGACGAGGATTTGGAGAAAATGGAACTTTTGTACACTTTGGTGGGAATGAAAATTAGCACAACCACTATGTAGAACAGTTTGGAGGTTCCTCAGAAAACTAAGCATAGAACGACCATATGATTCAGCAATTTCACTGCTGGGTGTACACCCAAAAGAAAGGAAACCAGTATATTGAAGAGATATCTGCACTCCTATGTTTGTTGCAGCACTGTTTACAATAGCTAATATTTGGAAGCAACCTAAGTGTCCACCAACAGATGAATGGATAAAGAAAATGTGGCACGTATACACAATAAAGTACTATTCAGCCATAAAAAATTGAGATCCTATCATTTGCAACAACATGGATAGAACTGGAGATCATAATGTTAAGTGAAATAAGCCAAGCACAGAAAGACGAACATCACATGTTCTCACTTATTTGTGGGATCTAAAAATCAAAAACAATGGAACTCATGGAAAGAGTAGAAGGATGGTTATCAGAGGCTGGGAAGGGTAGTGAGAGGGTAATGGGAGGTGGGGATGGTTAATAAGCACAAAAAAATAGAAAGAATCAATAAGACCTACTATTGGATTGCACAACAGGGCGACTATAGTCAATAATAATTGTACATTTTAAAATAATGGAAAGAGTGTAATTGGATTGTTTGTAACTCAAAGGATAAACGCTTGAGGGGATGGATACCCCATTCTTCATGATGTGCTTATTTCACATTGCATGCCAGTATCATAACATCTCATGTACCCCATAAATATGTACACCCACAAAAATTAAAAATTAAAACATTTAAATGTGGTCTCTAATATTTAACTAGGTTGAATAATGAGGTTTTTTTCTGTGTTTTTTCAGCCAATATGTGTGCCAAGCATCCAGTGATCATGAGAAAACGAAGCCTTTTAATTTATAAATGTTGACACTGACAGATTGTAGGTATGAGACTGTAAGCCTTTCTGATCGTTTATTTTCTTATTGTTTGAAAAATTAATCACAGAACTTCCCTATTAGGTGTACTGTCAAGTATGTTTATTGGAAAATTAATAAGTGCATAAAGACATTTATAGCCTTGTATGTGTTTCTGAGTCTACCACAGGTGCAGAGCTTTCACAGAAAGTGCTTTCACATTCCCAAACCCATCTTTTGTCATGGAGAGACTGCTCTTTCAGGAATCTGATGGCTCAGAAGTTTGATCATCAGGCTCACTAGGGATTGCATCTGAAAAGAATAAGATTGTTAATTGTATGTACAATGAAATGTCTAAATAAATAAAACCCTGTAACATTTGATTAATAACTATTAAGATTTGCTGAAACAGGATGTTATGCTGGATGCAGCTGGTTATGAATCACAGCAGAGCAATAGTGTTTTATACATATTATCTCTTATTTTCCCAATACCCCTGAAAGGAAGGAATGATGATTTCCATTCACAGATGAGAAACCCAAGGATCAGAGAAAGGAAGTGACTTGACTAAGATCCCAGAGTTGGTAAGTAGTAGAGCCAGCAGTTAAATATTTCCAGTACACATCGATTTCAAAGCCTTAAAGACCATACAAACCCAAATTAGAATGCTGTGCTAGAATAGATACTAAATTATCTTTAATTCAAATTCTTCTGATTTGTGGGTGGCATTTCTAAACTTTCTTTACTTTCCTGCCCTAGAGATACCAGGACAGAGGGGAGTCCCAGAGAGTAGCCCTTAACATTTTGAGACACTAGGGCATCTAGAACTTGCTGAAGATGAGAGGCAGAGTGAGAGGGGAAGGTAGCACAGGGATAGGTGCTGAGCCAGGGTGGAAGACCCCTGGAACACAACAGGTCATCTTGATACTACCACCAGCTGTTCATTAGCAGCTGTTCATCAGAGAAGGGAGTCCTGTGGCTTGGTGCTTTTCTTGGGCAGAACTGGCTTGGGCTTTGACTTCTGTTCTTCCTTCAAATTTCCCTGTAGAAACAAACTTGGGTCTAAGTCTTAGCTCTACCATCCCCTCTGACTGTGGAATCTCAAACAACTCACTTAACCACTCTGACCTTTAGTTCCTTGTCTGGGTTGGTGTGAAGATTAAGCTAGCATCCAGTACAGTGCCTTGTTCACACTAAGCTCTCCCTAATGAATATACTTATTCCTACTGGGGTCTTTTATTTCCACCCCAGACACCCCAACACTTTTCTCAGCATTCATTTTCTACTTGAAATGAGCATGGATCCTTGAGGAATGTCTGTGTATCTTCCAGATGGTGCTAGCCCCCACTCCCATCTCTACTGCCTTCAGGCTTCAGGGCAGCATGTCTGTATAGATCCATATCTTGCTCTATTTTACCAGGTCTAGGCCTGCCTGTCTCTTTGCTTTGATCCCTCCATACACACGTATATACCTATACCATACCCAGGTAAAGGTGGCATTGACATGGAGAAGAGTGAAGACCCCATCTCAATCAGACTAGAATCCTGACCCTGACTTAAACACCGACACAGCCCCTAACCTAAAAAAGGGGAAGGGTTTCACTGAAGGACCCAGGCAAAGATATACAAAAGTCTACTTTAGAGCTTTCCTGCCCTACTTCATACCTGTACCATGTCTCATCCTGTCGGTACAGCATTTTAATCACTGCCAAACTGTACAAAGTCTCAGTTATAAAATGAATAAGTTCTGGGAACTGAATATGCAGCATAATTATGATGGTTAACAATACTGTATTGTACACTTGAAAGTTGCTGAGATAGGAGATCGTAAATGCTCTTACCACACACAAAAAGGTAACTTTGTGAGGTGATGAATGTGTTAACCAATTTGATTATAGTAAACCTTTTGCAATATGCAGTCAGCCCTTCATTATCTGTGGATTCCTTATCTATGGATTCAGTCAAATGTGGATTTAAAATATTATTTTAAAAATATATGGTTGCAACTGTACTAAACATGTACAGACTTTTTGTCTTGTCATTATTTCCTAAACAATGTGGTATAACAACTATTTATGTAGCATTTATGCTGGATTAGGTATTGCAAGTAATCTAGAGATGATTTAATGTATCCACCAGGATGTTCATAGGCTATGTGCAAATACCACACCATTTTATAACGGGGACTTCGGCATCCATGAATTTTAGTATCCATGGGGAGTCATGAATTTTGGCATCCATGACGAGTCCTGGAACCAATCCCCCATGGACACTGAGGGACAAGTGTATGTGTACATCAAATCATCATGTTCTGTATCTTAAATTTATACATCTTTATTTGTCAGTTATATATAAAGCTGGGGGGGAAAGCATCAACTCTGGAATCAGACAAATATCAGTTCAAATCCTGGCTTGGCTGTTCATCTGTGTGACTCTGGGCATGTTATTTAACTTCTCTGAGTCTCGAGTGGCTTCCCAGTTAATGGAAATAATACTTAGCCCTAGTTCATTCATTTATTCAACAATGTTTATCAAGCCCCTGACTACATGACAGGCACTGTGCTAGGCATTGGGAATATGATGATGAGAGGGGAGATAAACATGAATAATAACACCCATAAATGTAAAATTGCGACCGTTCAAAGTAGTGACAAAGGTACATGGTATTATGAGCTGGTATCTGACCTAAACAGAGAGGTAAAATTGACAGGACTTGCTTGGTGATGGATTGAACTTGGAAAACAAGGTGGAGGAATGAGTCAGGAACCATTCTTTGCTTTCTGGTTGGCAACAGGTGCCATTCACCAGGATCAGCGGCAGTGGAACAGGGCCAGGTTTGGGGAATAGATATGGCGGGTGGGAGATACAGATGTGTGTATTGACTAAAAGTCCTTACTAGGTGTCAGGGACAGTTTCCCATTTGTCTCATTTAATGAAATCATGATGGCAGCTTCATTAGGAGAATGACTATTCGCATTTTCCAGGAGTGGAAACAGATTCAGAGGATGGAAGTGACTTGTCCTGGATCTTACAGCTAGTTAGTGGCAGATCCGGGATTAACTTTCATTCTGTAGCCCAAACACGTGCTTTTTCCAATACTTCACCCTGTGGGGCCCAGCAAAGCCTGCAGGGCAAGGGAAGGCTGGCAGGCCAAGGGAAGGGACTCCAAGAAGGCAGAAAGGGAGGTGGGAGTAGAATGAAGCAAAGGGGAACAGGAGGAAAAAGAATTGTGGCAAAGGCAGGAGGAATTCTCTCCAGTGACTTGATTAAGATTTATTATTTGGAGACAGATTGAGCAGACCAAACTAAGGTTCATATTTCATAGGCCTACCGCCGCCTCCTTCTACCAAATTTTGGCCCTGAACCCTGAGGAGGTGGTGGGGAAGGAAACAAATGAGGAGGCAGTTTATGAAGTGGCTTAAGGCCCAAGGCTAATTTGAAATTAACATGGAGATTTCAGTCAGAGGAGTCAAGTTTCCAGGGCAGTGGCTATACCCAGCAGCTGGGGCCCCAGGAGGGAGAGAAAGCTGACCGTTTCTGGCTAGTGCTTTGGCCCCAACCTTCCTGTCACCTGCTCCATGCTCCTGGCGTTCTAGGAAGCAATGAGAGTCACTCTTTTGGCTTGTGGCTTCTCATGCCATCAGAAGCAGGCTTCTGGGCAGCGATGTGGGACAAGCACAAAGGAAGCTGGGTCTAAGAAAGGTCTGGGAAGTAGGTTTAGGCAGATGGAGTTGATGTCTGCTTCCTCCTCCAGTTGTTGCTTGGCTTCCCCAAACCAGTGTCCTCCTCACCTGAGCTTCTCACTTAGCCCTGTTCTAGTTTCTTTCCTTTGGGGCCTGCCTGAGATAGATACAAGTGCAAAGGCAGGGGATCACCAATATAACTTCATGGTGTATACATCATCACCACAGTACTAGGGTTCCTATATCCTTTCTGGGTGATACATTAGGAATCTACCAAGCCAGAGTTTCCTCTGGGTTCTGACAACCTCTGGGAGTATGGAATATTCTTAGAGGTTAGAGAGTTTTCTGTGATAATTTTAAAATTGTGAGATGTTTTTCCTGTGGTTTCTCTTGGATATATTTAAGGTATACAACACAAGGTTTTGACATACATCTACATAGTGCAATTGTTACTATTGTGAAGCAAATTAACATATCTAATATTTTACAGTTTTTTTGTAGTAAGAATACCTAAAATCTACTCCATTAGCAAATTTCCAGTATACAATACAATATTACTAACTATAGTCCTCATGCTGTACATTAGCTCGCTAGACTTCTTCATCCTACGTTACTGCAACTTTGTGCCCTCTAACCTACATCTCCCCATCTCTTCTCTCTGCTGCCCATGGTAACTACTGTACTACTCTATTTCTATATATTCAACTTTTTTTTGGTCCCACATATAAGTGCAGTCATGCAGTATTTTTATATCTGTTTCTGGCCCATTTCACTTAGCATAATGTCCTCCAGGTTCATCCATGTTGTTCCAAATGACAATATCTCCTTATTTTTTAAGGCTGAATAATATTCCATTTTGTATACACACACACACACACACACCCCACATTTTTTTTTCCTTTTTTTGAGTTATAATTATTTTTAACTTTTATTTTAAGTTCAGGGGTACATGTGCAGGTTCTTTACAGAGGTAAACTTGTGTCATGGGGGTTTGGGAGTTTGTCATACAGATTATTTTGTCACCCAGTTGTTAAGCCTGATACCCATTAGTTATTTTTCTGATCCTCTCCCTCCTCCAGCCCTCCACCCTCTGAAAAGCCCCAGTGTGTGTTGTTCCCTTCTATGTGTCCATGTGTTCTCATCATTTAGCTCCCAATTATAAGTGAGAACATGCAGTATTTGGTTTGCTATTCCAATGTTTTTATTAATCTGTTGATGGTCACTTAGGTTAATTCCATATCTTGGCTATTGTGAATAATGCTACAAAGAACATAGGAGTGCAGATATCTCTTCAATATACATATTTCATTTACTTTGGGTTTATACCCAGTAGTGGGATTGCTGGATCATATGGTAGTTCTATTTTCAATTTTTTTGAGGAATGCCTGTACTGCTTTCCATAATGGCTGCACCAGTTAAAATTGTGTTTTTATCACAATTAATATCTAAACCGAATAATAGAAGCCTATTCTGTATCATCCATCTGCATGGTCACCTTATAGCTAAAGGGCAGCCATAGGATTTCTGGACTCTCATTTACATCTGCCTCGATGTATTAGAATCAATTAGGCTGCATGTAACAGAAAAAATTCCAAAATCATAGTGGTATAAACAAGATAGAAGATGAATTCTGTATCATGTCCAAAAAGTTCAAAGATAAGATGTGCAGGTTTGGTGTGGCAGCTCCATGTTGCTAGGTACCACAAATTCTCCCAGATCTCCACTATGCTGTTCTGAAGCCGTGACCATCATTCTCGTGATCCAAGCTGCTTGCCATAGCTCCAACTAATACTTGCTCATTCCAAGCAGTAAGATGAGGGAAAGGGAAAGGAAGGACCAGCCCCCTTCCCTTTTAGAAGATCCCCAAGAAATCACAAATAACACTTCCACTTGTATCTCATTGGCTGGAACTTGGTGATATGGCTGTAATGGAGGCCATGGAATATAGTATGTGTTCTAGTTGAGCACATTAGGAGAGAAAGGGGTGAGTAGTGGGATGGATAACTAGCAGTCTCTGCCACATTTTTGTGTAAAGGAACTCATTACCTTCACAATGTCCTGCTTGCATTGTCAAGGACTAATGAGGAAAGAACATAGGAGGACTTAATACATAAACGATGGCTTAGTCCCAGTGAAGGCCAAATGATATCCCTCAGGGCTGCAGGAATGACAGTTTAGCAGTAGATCTGATGGGGAAAAAAGTGGTGCGAGAGCTGAGTCATCGCCTGGCTCACAGTAATATAGCACGACGAACTCAAAAGAACCTGTATTGCAGTCAGCACCATAGTCACGATCTGAACAGCAATTTAATTTTAGCAAAACAACATCATCCACCTTGTTAAAAAGAACTGTTGTTCATTTGATTTTTATTGGTTTTGTGGTTTTGTTTACATTTCATTTGGAACTTTGTTTCAGTTTATAATTGTATATCAACCATAAGCATAGGGAGTTTGCAGCTTATTTTCTCTTTGTACACAGTTTAACACTGTAATGAAGATGACTCAATAATTGGGATATATATATATATAGATCTATTATTATATTATATATATATAGATTCTATTATTTGATTTAGACATTAATTGTGATAAAAACACAATTTTAACTGGTGCAGCCATTATGGAAAGCAGTACAGCCATTCCTCAAAAAAACTGAAAAGAGAACTACCATATGATCCCACTACTGGGTATAAACCCAAAGTAAATATATATATATACATATATATATATATATATGTATATATACACACACACACACACACACACACACTTCTTTTGAAAGGTTGAAAGGAGCTGGCTACTCAACTGGGAAATGCTTCCTGAAACCACTGGGGACCACTGTAACAAACAGGAGGACTGTGGGAGTTAGAACCCCAAACTAAGGCAAGGTTCTTTTCACACCACCACCCCAGTGCTGGTGAGGAGGAGGTAGAATTGTGCTGCAAAACAGGTGTTGAACCTAAACATAGCATGTGATCAGAGGAGTCTAACATTGGAAGTGCTCATAAAAGTCATATGGCATGCCTCCTGATGGAAGCCTGAGCCTCTCTATAAGCCAAGTGCCTGGGTCAGTGGGTGAGGATGAGTTTGGTGGTTTAGGATGACATAATGGAACATTTTGATGGGAAGGTTGATTCAAGAATTATGTCCCTGAAACCAAGATTCCTTGAGATATTTTTTGAATATATTCATGTGAACATTTGATAAGCAGAAAGGATCCTGGGGTCAAACATGAAAATGTATACCCTCCCTTGGTAACCTCATTCTACTCCCCCGACCATCTGCCACCACCTGACTTGGCCTGGATGATGCCCATCCAGTCTCCTTTCACTGCATTGCAACCTAGAGGGCAGCCTGTTTATCATGGGGGAGAGGGGCTGCAAGGGACGGTAGGGCCTCTTTTGACACTGGGGAATTGGGGTGTGGAAGTTGTTTCCAAAAGGCTTGTTTCAGGCCACTTAGAGACACAGGGAAGAAAAGCTCTTTCTCTCTCCTTCTGTGGCAGCAGTAAATCTTCCTAGCCCCGGCCACTGCCACCATCCTCAAGCACTTTCTTGGATTCTCCACCTGTTGGGAGGGAATTCCATAGGGCTCAAGATATCCTGAAAACCAAATACCACATGTTCTCACTTATAAGTGGGAGTTAAACATTGGATGCACATGGACATAAAGATGGCAACAGTAGACACTAGGGACTACTAGAGGTGGGAGAGAGGGAGGGGAGCAAGGGCTGAAAACCTATTAGGTACTATACTCACTACCTAGATGATGGGTTCAATCAAACCCCAACCCTCAGCACCACGTAATACGCCCATGTAACAAAGCTCCACAGGTACCCACTGAATCTAAAATAAATGTTGGAAAAAAGTTTTTGAGAAAGGTTTTTCTATCAGGATGAAAGAAGAATCAGTGAGGGGGGCATACAATATAGAGAGCAAGACAGACTAAAAGACAGAGAAAGTTATTTATAGAAAGAGATGGCATATATATGTATACATTTGTATATATACATATACACACATATGTATATATACATATACACACATATTTGTATATGTGTATATATATATACACAGAGATAGAGACGGAGAGAGGGGAAAATATTTATTAAGAGAGAAATGGAAAAACATGGAAAAAAGAACCAAAGAGAAAAAAGAGGAAGAAGTAGAAGGGAAGAAAAGAGGAGAGAGAATAAAGGGTAAGAGAAAAAAATTAAAAGACACATTTAAATGCATAGAAAAGTCAAGTACAAGGCAAGAAGGGGCTTTGGGCCTCTGTGTTGCCTCAAGTATCAGAAAAAAGGATGACAAGAGGAAAAGCTGTCATTGAGTCTGCTATGCCTACGGCATGGGGAGAACTTCATCAGCCTGATGCTCTGTTCAGGAAGTTTCCAGTCCAAAAGGACCTGTTGATGAGCCAATGAATTTACAGGCAGCAGGACAGTGGGAGAGAAGAATTCATAACAAGCCACAGCATACAAGGTATCTGGAAGAGCTCAGAAAAGGGCTAAAGTTACCTTTGAGACAAGATGGTTGCAAAGAATAGCCAGTACATGTACAGACAATGTCTATCATGGAGAATCCATGCTGTGACTAAACCAAGGAGGAGTTTCTGGAGCAGAGGGTAATTTCTAGAGCTGTGGGAATGGGATATTAGGCCACTGGGGTGGGCCAACAGCCACGAACAATCAACCTTGCAGAAATTCTTGCTGAAGACTGATTCCCAGATTTCTCCAGCCTCCTGCCCACCCCTACTCCCTCAGACTCAGTAGCTGGCCTCTCTCCCAGCATCCTCTACTCACACCTACGTCTCCTTTTTTTTTTAAAAAAATTCACAAATAATGATAGTACATATAATACATATGGGGTACAATATGATGTGATGATATATGCATACATTATAGAATGATTAAGTCAAACTATTTTTTCACAATATGGAAGCAATCTAAATGCCCATGAATGAATAAATGGATTAAAAAATGTCACACACACACACACGCACACACACACACGAGTATTTTTCAGTCTTAAAAAAGAAGGAAATCTTGTCACTCGCAACAACGTGGATAAATGTGAAGGGCATTATGCTAAGTGAAATAAGCCAGGCACAGAAAGACAAAACCACGTGATTTTACTTATATGTGGAATCTAGAAAAGTTGAACTCATAGAAGTAGAGAGTAGAATGGGAGCTACCAGGGGCTGGAGGAGGGGGTGGACAGGGAAAGGGAAGATGTGAATAAGAGGGTACAGAGTTTCAGTTAGACAGGAGGAAGAAGTTCTAGTGATCTACTGCACAGCATGCTCACTATAGTTAGTAATAACGTATTATACATTTCAAAATTGCTGAAAGAGTGGATTTTAAGTGTTCTCACCATAAAGAAAGGAGAAGTACGTGAGATGATGGATGTTAATTAGCCTGACTTAATCATTCTACGTCTCCTTTTATTCTCTTTTCCCTCCAGGCTCTACACACTGTCCCCTAGCTATTCTTTATTCACCATTACATGCCGAATATTCCAGACTTAGATGGGGTAGTCTCTGAAAAGGGCATATTAACACATGCCATACCATTTTATCTTCACAGCAATTTTCTGAGTTGGGTATCATAATATCAATTTTAAAGATGAAGAAACTGAAACTCAGAGAGATTAGGCAACTTAGCCAAGATCACACAGCAAGGCTGAGGTTTAAACTTAGACATTCCTGGCTACGCAGCCCATTCTCCTTCACTATGCCAGACAGGATCCCAGGTACATTGAAGAAAATACTTGATAAATGAAATTCTACCCATTTGGGACCCACTAGAGCCAGGGTGAGGGGGCTGCACAATGTAGTTCTGAGGAAAGAATCTTTGTGGGAACAAGATTAAAATGTCAGACTGATGTGCCCACTGGCTGAGCTATCAGAGGTGAGGAGAGAACAAGCAATAAAAATTAATAGTGCAAGGACAAGTTAATTAAAAAACCCCTGCACATGTAGAGGGAAATATTGCACGTCATCACTTCCTCTCATAATGTACAATTGTCGAGCTTGGCAGGCGAGTAGCTGGATCTACACTCGACACAGGGTCCCTTCCAGTCCTTTCACCAGGGCACAGGGCATCTGCAGGTACAGTTGAGGGGTCAGTGAAAATTTTTTTCTGAGACCTGTTCCCCCCTCTTCTGGGTTCCCCACTCACTGGTGACCACCCCAGCTCTGTGCCCAACCATCAGCTGCCAGTCACCCCATCTCTACTCTGGTTGAGTCCAGTTGAGGTGTAGTATCTTCTGGATGCATTTATCTCCAATAGGAAGCATCTGGGGAACTTAATTGAGGGTATGAGTCTGTACTCATGGAATTTTAGGCACCATTGAAGAGAGACTTTGGGGTAAAGGGGATTTGTCGGCCTCCCTGCTCCTTGATTTCTCACCTGCATGGTGGAGCTGTCACCTTACTTAACATGCCAGCCATTGGACTAGATTAAATATATATCTATATGATTATATGTGATCTCATTTTATCCTCAGTGCAATCTTGTGAGGTATATTGTTACTATTTGATACATGATAAAACTGAAGCTCAGAAAAGCTAAGTAACTTGCCCAAGGTCACAGAGCAGGTAAGTGGCAGAGCTGCAATTTGAACCCAGGTAGTCTGGCTGCAGAGACCACACTCATAGCAATTATCCTCCACGGCCTCCCTACAAACAAACAAAACAAAAACAACAATGAAACTGAATGGAAAAGCATGCTGTTTCTGTCCCACTACTGAAGAGATATGAAAATCCTGGTTCTATGGCCCATGGAGATCCTGACCTAAGGCTACTTCCTCCCTAATGACAGCGTATCTAAACTGCAAATTACCATGGAGCATGTATGTTATTATACTTCTAGAAAGCTGACTTGGGAATACCAAAGTGGGATTCTAATCTAGGTTTTCTTGACCTCTAATCTCATTATTTCGAACCTTTAGACTAGCTCAACTTTTCACACTGGGAGCCCTGATAGGACACAAGTGGGTACTGGGAGATAAACCTGGGCTGTGGTCAGAGTTTTTGCACATTAGATAATATTTTCCTTTGTGAACACGTTTTCAATACATGAACATACTCATAGTCTTTTTTATTCCTTTTTGGATTATTTCTGCATCCTTGTAGGTTAAAAATAATGGCCAATAGGCATCAAGCTCTTATTCTGTGCTACGCCCTGTGTTCACTGCTTTATATGGATGATCTTTTACTCCTCCACAATCCTATGAGGTAGGTACTATTATTAACTCTATTGTACAGGTGATGCAACAGAGACTCTGGGAGGTTGAATGACTACCTCAAAGTTACACAGCTACTAAGTGGCAAAGCTGGGATTTGCCCCTTGGCCTGTGTGACTCCAGATCTGAGGCTGCTATCCACTCCTCAGGGCAGAATTTTTGGAGCAGCTAAATGAGGTGTTTATTAAATAATAGATCTGTCTAGCAACTGTTCCATTGCAAAGATGGGGGAATTGATGCTGAGAAATACCCAATGACTGGCTGAAATCACAGCCTGTCGGGGAGTTGAGCAGTGACTTGAAGCCTCCACAGTTCTTGTCCAGTCTCCAGGTACTGTGAAGTCTTCGAGGGCAGGGCTGGGTCTGATCCACTTATCTCCCCAGTGTCAAGCACATAATAGGAATTCAGTTAACACATTTTTAGTGATGAAACGAATATTTCTAACAACAATTTTTCATCTGGCCTGACTTCAATCTCCTCTTAATGCCAAGCCTTGCCATGTTCTAGGTCGACACCAACCTCCCTCTAACAAATATGGAATATAGATGAGGGTCTGAGCCATCTGTGCTGTTTTGTTTGATTTAAGGTCATTGGTGGCTTCACCATCCAGATTTCACCACTGGCATCTCATACATTCATTTCCTGCAGTTCTGCTTCTTACAGAAGAAAACATATGAAGGGATAGTCATAGTCATGAGGAAGCCAAGGCTACAGCTACCAAAACAAAAACCCAGGAAACAAACTCATGTAATAAAAATAGCACCTCATGGGTACTGAGGACTTTCCATATATGAGGCACTGTTCTAAGACATTTGTATGTACTAATTCATTTAATCCTCACAATAATCTAATGAGATAGATGCCATTATTATCCCTAATTAGCAGATGAGGAAACTGAGACTCAGAGAGGACTGGCTACACAGGTAATAAGTGGTAGACTTAGAATTTTCACTATGTTTGGCCATGTTTGACTCCAGTGCCTCTGTTATTAACTATAATGCTAAACTATTTACACTTATTACTAGGGGATTTGTTGATGAATAGGCTATGGGGACTGAGCCAAGGAAGGGGCAATAACAATTCCTAGGACAGGGATTGTGTTTGATGAGGGTGGGGGTGGTCATGAGTTTGGCTTTTGAATATATCAAGTTTGAGGTGTCTTTGAGATACCCAGCTGGAGATGTAAAGAAGACAGGTGGATATGTAGTCTGAAATCCAGAGGAGACATTGGGGACTCTTCACCATATACATAAAAATAACTGACATTTATTACACACTCACTAAGTGCCAGCACTGTCCCAAGAGATTTATATGGATGAACGATTCTAATTTAATTCCCATGGCAGCTCTATGAAACTGGTGCTTTATTATCCTCATTTTAAAGATAAGGAAACTGAGATACGGAGAGGATAATGATTTACCCAGGGTCATACAACTGGTAAATTCTAGAGGCACGATTCAAACCCAGGGAGTCCGAATCATCTGAGGTTCAGCTTCCTTAATTGTAAAATGGAAAAAATAATTTCCAGCATGCAAGGTTGTTATGAAGATTATATATGTCAAAACCCTGGCACATAGTAAGAATTCTACAAATTAGAGCTACTACTATTAATGCATCTAATATTATGTAATACTTATGATTGTTTTACAATAACACAATTATTATTGTAACAGGTAGGACCTAAGGGTTCTCTCATTTTTCTTCATGTTCTCAGTTGCCATGAGAAAATGAGCCTGATCTCTTGGGGCTACAATAGATACTATTAGTAACTATCTCAGGAAGATTCTGAGGAACGAATGGGCCAATGTTTGTAAAGAATTTAACACAGTTCCTGGCACCTGGTACATGCTCAAAAAATGTTAGCTATTTCTGAGCCTTCGTCCTGGCCACAAAGTGAATGAGGTCACACACTGAGCTCCAAATTCCAGCTACTAATTATCTTTCAACTCTCTTTTAGCATCTTTGGTTTTAAAGCCCATTAGATGCCCCAGCTGAACTTGTCTTCACCTCACTTTAAGTCTTTTTTCTCAGTACTTTTGTGGCAACTCTGTCCTTTCCACTGGCAAGCCCTCCTGGGACTACAAGCACCCTAGGCCCCACCAACCACGCTGGACCCAACGACGCACTGAGAATCCATAAAGAAAAAAAAAATCTTCAAAATCTCTGATTTACTTGGTACCACCACTCTACCCACAAGGGGGCGCTACCTCACATATAATCCTTTGTTTTTGCTGCAGCGATGAATCAAAACCTAAGCCAGTGGAAGAATATGAACTCCATGTAAACAGACCCCCAAATTTGTCTGGAGACCAAACCCCTAATGTTGGCCACAGCCTGAGACTCGTACCCTAGCCTCGAGATGAGTCGTATTCTGAGGACCGTACAGCCTAATGGTTAAGGCCATGGCTTCTGGAGTCAACCTGTTTATTTTCTGATTCTGGCTCTATCATTTCCTAGTGTGTGCACTCTGAGCCTGAGATTTTAACTGGAAAGAGGAATACTATTAGTAACCATCTCAGGAAGATCCTAAGGAACAAACAGGTCCATGTTTGTAAAGAGTTCAACACAGTGCCTGGCACCTGGTAGCTGCTCAAAAAATGGTAGCTATTTCTGAGCCCCCGTCCTGGCCACCAACTGAATGAGGTCACACACTGAGTTCCAAATTCCAGCTACTGACTGTCTTTCAACTGGCTGTCTCATTTAGCACGGTCCTGGGATGGTGGCTGGTGGCTCCATGAACCTGCATTCCCACTAAGGGTGACACAATTTGAGGTTCTCTGATGCCTCTCTCCCATGTCCACCCTGGCCAGCTTCCGGCCATGTGCACCCTTATGCATTCAGGCCAAGGCTTCAGGTCAGTGTGCTAATTTTGGATTTCAGCTCCCCTGCTGACCTTGGCCTTGGAGGCAGGCGTAGATTACATGTTCCTGCCCTGGAGAGCAATCCCACCCTCCCCAAACAAACAGGTACATGTATGCTACACAGTGAAACAGACACACAAACTTATATTCTTTCTCACACACACACACACACATATACACACATACACACTCACCCAAACTCCAGGAGCAAATCCCTGCCCAGTGGGGAGGGAGTGAAAGGTAACTGAGCCCTGAAAGACAGCTGGGCAGAGCTCAGCCCCGGCCAGGCACTTTTCCTAGTAAGGGCATCCTTAGTGTGACAATATCCAGTTGAAGACACAGTCAATAGGGAGCTCCATAACTGTTTCCCTTAGTCCTGCTAGCAATGCCCTCAGAACTTTTTGAGTTCTGTATTTAGAGAGCTGCTGGTACTCAGTGACTCAGTCAGCCCGCAGCTGATGCCTGCCTACCTGCCTCTTCTCCCTCTTCCCATCCCAATGGCTGTATCTGTGCCCATAAAGATAAGTGATTCGAATTCCTCCAGTCTGTGGTCTTCCTTAGTGCTGTGTGTGGCCCAGGAATGCCCTTTCCCAGTGTTGTTTGTAAGTTTTGACCCTGCATGCTTCAATCCCTCCCTTGCCATTTCAGTTGTTTCCCCCAAAGGGCTGGATGAATTCTAGCTTCTCCAGCTGGAGGAATGTGTGGGTAAGTCCTCCAGGGTCCCATCAGTTTATGAAGACGGGCTTCCCCTGGGTATGATTCCAAAACACCCATGAATTCATTTCACAAATATTTAATGAGTCCCTATTAAGTGCCAAACATTGCTCTCAGTGTAACATACACAGTTTTTAAAAAATGAAAGAATTCTCAAAGGAGCTCAAGAATAAGTGGGCTAACATGGCAATATGTGCTTACTACATGTTAGGCACTGTTCTGAATGCTTTACCATCTATTAACTTCAAAACCATCTGTTGGTCTTCAAAACCTCATGATATAGGGAATATTATTATGCCCATTTTACAGATGAGTAAGCTAAGGATCAGAGAGGTTTCATTACTGTAGTGATTTGAATACCATCCTCCAGATTCACATCCACCCAGAACCTCAGAATGTGACCTTATTTGTAAAAAAAAAAAAAAAAAAAAAAAAGCCTTTGCAGACATAATTAAGAATTTTGAGATGAAATCATCTTGGATTTGGAGTGGGTCCTCAGTTCAATGGCTGGTGTCCTTTTAAGAAGAGGAGAGGACATAACAGAGAGAGACACAGAGAAGAAGGCGATGTGACGATGGAGGCATAGATTGGAATGACGTGTCTATTAGTCAGGGATCACCAAAGACTGCCGACAATCATCAGAAGCTAGGAGAGAGGCGTAAGACAGTTTCTCTCTCAGAGCCTCCAGAAGGATCCAACCCTGCAGATCCCATGAACTGTGAGAGAATACATTTCTGTTGTTTTAAGCCATCCGGTTTGTGGTACTTTGTTACGCTAGCCCCAGGAAACAAATGCAGAGACTTACAGAGCTGAGATTTGAACTTAAACAATCAGTCTCCTGATTCTGTACCCTCAACCCCTCCTGTCTACTATCTCTCACTCCCAGGTAGGGAAGGTGGTTAGGGGGCCTCCACTGAAGAAGCTAGAAAAGTAATGCCCATAGTGACCCCAGATGAGTAATAGCCTGGCCCCTTCTGAACCTCGATTTTCTCATCTGTATCATCAGGAATTGGGGCTAGATGGTCTTTAAGCCCTCTTCCAGTTGTGGCATTTTTATGAGTCTATGATTCATAGTTTTGGGGGAGAGGTGGCACAGTGACAGTCATGAGAGCAGGTTGTGGACGAGGGGATAGAGAATACACATTATATGTAATTGACTGATTTTCAAAAGGCCTGTGGATAAAATCCCATTATGGAAAATTTTTCATTATCTTTCCCTGTTGTTCTCTTTATGCCTGTTTCTCTCTGACTCCCCCGCCTTGCCTCTCTTGCACATGCATATGCATCCCTACACCCACACACATGCCCAGAGACTCCTCTCCAACCCTGGAGAGCAAGTTCATATTTATGAATTTCAAACTGGTGCAGAGGGAAGGGGCCAGTGTGTGAGTGTCCGGCAGCTCCTGGCAAGGGGAAAGGCATTGTGGGGGGGGGGGGCTCTAGAGATTTGGGACTGGAAATAGTGTTATTAAGTATGTTCATTAATGAGCCTAAGAAGGAAATGACTAATACATTGATGGAAGGAGGCTGATGGCACCAAACCACTTGGTTAATTAAAACCACAGAGGTCTTAGAGTGACTCTGAAAAGCCCCTGAGGATGGAAGTGGTCGATAGAAGGAAAATAAATAATAAAACCAAGAAAGATCTTTCAGGGGGTAATCACTGAAGGAATGTCTTGCAGAGAGGTATCTAAGACAGGGAAAAGAGAAAAAGGACAAAATACCACAATTCTACTCCCCTGTGAGCACTAAAAGCTCCCTAACACTTGCATGATTTTTTTATAAATGTTGTGATGCCTGACCATAGATGTATGCCTAGCAGCCACTGGGAAAGGGTCTGGGCCTAGGTCCAGAGCAAATGAGAGGAGCTATGGCACCCCATGAAAGGCTCTAAATATTGGTCAGGTGGAAGGGCATCTGAGGATCTTTTCCGTTGTCAACAGCCAAGTGGCAAAGAGCCTCCCAGGTTAGATATAGCTTTCTCCAGATTAGCTCCCAGAAGGTGTTTCAAACAAAATGACAGGAAATGACTGCAAATTGCCACAGCAATAATTTAGGTTCTGGGTGGTCATTTGTGGAGCAATGATTGCTACCTCACAGTTTGTATACAAAGACCTTTGCCATAGAGACTGTCCTTAAGGTTTTGTCTCTTGGAAGAGTGGTAAAGTACAAACACTTAGAAGTCTGGGCTTAGACTAGACTGAGCATGTTGTCCAACCTTGGTTTCTTCACTCGTAAAATGGGAATAATTATAGTGTCTACTCATAGGGTTGTTTTAAGGCTCAAGTTAGAAAACATAGAAAATGTACCATGCTTGGCATATAAGAAATACATAGCGACCTTTGTCATTTCTACCTAGGAGTCTTTCCTGTATCTCAAATTTGACATAACTCATTACTTTCTCACCCTATGTCCCTTATCTCAGTTAATGGCATCACCATTTACTCAGTTTCTTAAACTATAAACTTCAGAGTCATCCTGTCTCCCTTTTTTCCTTCAACTCCCACATTCAATTGACCACCAAGGCCTAGTTCCTCTTCTTGATCCCTCTTGCCCCACATTGCCTCCCCCTAGTACAGGTCCTCATCATTTCTTGCCTGAATGACTGCAACAGTCTCCTAACTGGTTTCTATGCTACCATCTCTCCCCTCTGCAGCCCATTATCCACAATGTGCTCAGATAAGCTTTTAAAAATATGAGTCTGATTAGGGAACTGTGCCTTAGCTTAAAACTTTTTCAGGACTCCCACTTTCCTTAAAGATTAAGTCCACTTTCCTTACTTTTTCCTACAAGGAAATTCACATTCTTTTCCTATCCAGCCTCCTGTCTACTCCTCATATATTTCAGCCTCTTTGAATCTCTTTTCCAAATATGCCATGCTGTCTCACTGTTCCATGCCTTTGCAGACGCTATTTCCTCTACTCTTACCTGTTGAATCCCTACTCATCCAAAGCCAGGTTCAAATGTGCTCTCCTTTGGGAAGCCCTTCCTGTCCCTCCCAAGTGGATATTTCGCTCTCCTCCTTATAATCCCATAGCACTTATCCAGGACCTCTGTCCAGTACTTCTTTTGTTAGTTAAAGATGGTTTAAAGATGTACCTATTTATCCCACTGGTCTGAGTACTCCCTGTCCCCATGCAGTAGTGAGAATAAGCTGCCATAGTCCAAGGACTAGAATAAGGGCATCTGGCTATGGCCAGTCTGTGCCCTGGACTCTGTTCCTCTTATTTCTCTGCTGAGTCCAAAACAAACACTGTAACGGTCCCCCAGGGAACTTGAGAAACAGAGAAATCCAGGTGACAGGAACTGATGTTGAACAAGCTAGTGCTACTGGATAAAATCTCATAACAATCCCTGATCAGCTTCCTGTCATTAAGATAAATGACCCAGTGCTGATGGCTCTGCAATTACCAGCTCTTCTAATTGAATGTTGAGACCCCTGCTTTTGGAAAACCAGTGGCTTAAGCCCTCCCTGCCTAATCCTAGGTATATGTTCCCTTTGGTCTCTATTCAAATTCAACAGACAGGTGTTGAGGGCCTACCATGTGCCAGGCATTGTGCAAGGCATTTTAGAAACATATCTTCATTTAATCATCATAGCAATCCTATCAGGAGGATATTACCATCTCCATTTGAAATATGATAAGAAACCTGATGGCTCCAGAGATGAAAGGATTTGCTTGAGATTACTTAGCTAATAAAGATGACAGATATCATTCAGTGAGTTCCTACTGTGTGTCTGGCACTGTGTAAAATACTCTATGGCCATTATTTTATCTACACAACTCTGAAAAGTAGATATTATAATCTCCATTGTATAGTTGGGGAAAACAGGGCTCAAAAATGAAATGATTTGACCAATACTCATGATTAGCAAGTGGCAGAGCTGGGACTATGAATCCATGTCTCTCTATCTTCAGATTCAGTAGTCTTTCTACCACACCACATGGTCTCTTTGACCCCCATCACACTAGAGTTCTCCAAGTAGAAGGGCTGTATTATCCATGGCAAAGAGAATCTGTTCACAGTGGTGCTTAGCATGTGGCACAGACATATTAACGAATGAAAGCCAGGATGCTCCAACCCAAACTTTAGGGACAGGTGCTGCTCTGAAAACAGTCCTAGGGAGGGCCAGCCCATTTTGCACCACACTGCCCTGTCTCTTCAGGTCCCTGGGGTAAGCATCTTTAATTCTCAGGGTTCTGGAGGAAAGCTATTTTCCTGGGCATGAAATGAGTTTTCAATGAGGAAACATATTCTCGAGCCCATTGCTCGAGAGACAATCTTTGTTGACAAAAATTGAACAGAAATAGGAGCTGAAGCTGAAGCCACAAATTTTTCCATATGGTCCTCTTTTGGGAGACACATGCATGATATAGCTGGCACATCTACTAAGCGTCCTTCCTGGGAGCCACTAGTTTCCTGTGTGGTCCTGGACTTCATTTCCACCACAAATCCAATGAGGTGATACACCAGAAGCCCTCTAAGGTTCGTGTAGTTTAAACCTACAGTTCTGGGTCCTCAAGAAGCCAACATTGATTGGCTGGTAACCTGTTGAGCGCTGGGAGTTTCTCAGGCCAGCTCCCAGGTCAGTGTCAGGAGCGCCATATACCTAAGTGGCCAGTTTTGAACATAGCATCGACTTGGGTGCTTCATCTTCTTCCTGACAGGCTCTTAAAGTAAGTGGACTGATGGAGTGGACAGAAAAATGATGACTCTGGCAGACTCAGCAAGATCCTTTAGTCTCCCCACCACCAGCCAGAGCCACAGCCAAATGAAATGGCCTTTGGAACAGAACTGGCTCATTCCATTAAGGAGATGAGAGGTCTATTAATTGGAAAGAAAGTTTCAAAGGCAGGCAGGTCAGCAACCAAGGCCCATGGCTAAGCACTACTCTCTGGGTAGGATAAATGGGGGCATTCTCCAGGCTTTGTGGTAGAGGTTGGAGAGCAAGAAGGCAGCTTAGCTCAAATGGTAGAACCAGTCAGGGCTGCCCTTTCCCACTCCTCATCCCCGCCACTTCAAATTCCCTCATATCTACAGAATTCCATGTCCTGTTTTCAAACCCCAGCCCATTCCCCATTACTTTCTGAATTTGTCTTCCCTGCTTATGTTATAACTCCCTGATACTGTGGAACATTTCAAGCACGATAGAAGGCTCTCTCGTACCCCTTCCCAGTTAATATTCCTCTAAGAGGTAACCACTAATCCAGAATCATCTGGAGGGCTTGTTGCACGGATAACTGAGCCCCACCTTCAGAGATTCTCATTAAATAGATCTGGATGTGGCTCAAGAATCTGTATTTATAAAAAGTTCTGAGGTGCTGCTGTTGCTTTGAGATGCACTGTACTAGTCTGACTTCTATTAGCAATGTTCAGCTTGCTTTTTCTTCAATGTACTCTTTCCTGTCTGCCTCCTTTTATTCATCCTTACGTCTGTAAAGATAATCCATGTTGTTGAATGCACCAATAGTTTATTTTTTACTGTATTTGTAGCATTTCATTGTGTGAACATAACGGGATTTTATTTATCATTCTACTGCTGAGTGGACTTTTGAGTGATTTCTAATTAGGGACTATTATGTATGATGTTGTTGTTGTGAACATTCTTTTTTTATCCTTTTTAGAAGGTGTTTTGTTAAATTTTTATTTTGTTTTAAGTTTAAGTTCCTGGATACATGTGCAGAATGTGCAGGTTTGTTACATAGGTAAACGTGTATGAACCCATGGTGGTTTTCTGCACCTATCAACCCATCACCTAGGTATTAAGTTTCACATGCATTAGCTATTTATCCTGATGCTCTCCCTCCCCGCACCCCCTGACTGTCCCCAGTGTATGCCAGTGTGTCTTGTTCCCCTCCCTGTGTCCATATGTTCTCATTGGCTATAAACACTCTTGTACATGCTTTTAGGTGGCCATATGCACTTATTTCTCAATATACCTAAGTACAGAATTGCTAGATCATAGGTTAGGTTAGATCAAGTATGTATTTTACTTTGTTAGATACTGTCAAACAATTTTCTGAAGTGATTGTTCCTATTTGTACTCCTACCAGGAGAGTATATGAATTATTGGTGCTCCTTATCCTCCCCAAAACTTGTACTGGTATCTTTTAAAAGAATTTAGCCATTTTGGTGTGTGTGTGTGTGTGTGTGTGTGTGTGTGATCATGGTTTTAATTTGCATTTAGGATTTAACTAGATTTCATAGTGTAAAATTGTTTGTAGTGATGGAAACGTCCAGTATAGGGCCTTCAAACAAGTGACAGCTGGTATGAACACTGCACATACCAGCTCAGATGGTATGGAGGAGCACTGGATGAAGAAGGGATGGGGAAATGCTCAAGGTAAAATCCAAACTTCTTCACTTTTTTGGCTCACTATTCTCCCTTGTATAGACAAGGCAATTCTCCCCTTGGAATGGAGTTGAGGCCTCAAAGTTGGCGTTTGAGCTTGGGAATACTGAGACTGTTAATGCCAACCCTCCAGATAGAAATGAACTTGGCATATTGGGGGTATAGAAGAAGGGTAACATGGTTTAAGTGTAAGAATAAAAGGGGAGGATATAGATAATATCAGAGAGATCAGCAGGGACCATCTTTTACAGGGCCTTGTCGGTTTTGGGAAAGAGCTGGGAGTTCATTCCAAGCACAATGAGAATCCAACAAAGGGTTTTTGAAAGGAGAGTGACAGAATATGATTCGTATTTTGAAAATATCACTGTGTTTAATGTGCAGGGCAATGGTTCTCATCCTTGGCTGCACCTTGGACTCATCTGGAGAGCTTTAACAAATACTGATTCCTGAGTTTCACCTCCTTAGATTCTGATTCAATTGGCCTGGAGAACAGCCTGGAAATTTCAAATTAAGACAGAGAGAAGGGGACATATTTGAGACATATTTTGGATGTGGGATATACTGGGTCTGGGGAGTCTCTGTGGACTATAGGGAGAAAAAGGGGTGAAAGATGTGACCCAGTATCTTACTTGGGACTTATAACAGATAGTGGTGCCATTCACTACAATAGGGAACACTGAGGGAAAAGGAGCAGATTGGGGGTGGGGCCATGAGTTCAGTGTTGGCTATGTTGAGTTTAAGATACATGATCTGTTCAGGGAGGTAGACAGGACTCCATAATAGACTGGATTTGGAAAGGGCAAAGGGAGAGGAAGAGCCATGGAGGATTTCCTCTGCTTATGTCCTATATTTCAGTCTTTCCATAATCCTCATCTTGGTCATTTCCACTTCTCTGATTGGGATCCTATCTCTGTTCTCTGGGTACTAATAGCCTAATCAGGTAAAATTCTTCCTGCAAATGTGTTAACTCCATTTTATATCCCCTTATGATGCCTTTCCCCAACTAAAATACACAAGTCCTAAGCCCTTTAAGAGTAGCTCTTCTGATAGAAATTTGAAACCTCTGTGGATGTTTGGTGGGGAAAGGTTGAGATAAACTGTGCTAGAATTTTGCCCCTTCAATTTCAGTGAGAATGAGATGGACTTACCAAGATAAAACAGGGTGTGCCCTGACTTCCTTTGGGAAAATTCAAACCCTGAGCTAGAACTTTTATATCTATTATCTCATTTAGTATCTCAGATCACTTGAGTTGTTATTATTACTATTTTACAATTAAAGAAACCAAGGCCAAGGAAGGTTAAGCAACTCATTCAGAGTCATACAACTAGTCAGATATAGAACCTAGAAGCATATTTCTGCCATGAGGGCTGAGAGATTTTTATTTATTAATTCATTCTCATTGTGCACTAGAGTACATGCCTCTGGGAATTCAGAGGATCCTGCATAGAGCCCTTCTGAGAAGTATCAAGGGAGTAAAGAGTTCCTTTTTTTTTTTTCATTTTTAAATAATTTTATTTATTT
>NW_012121277.1:153258-168193 GCF_000951035.1 Colobus angolensis palliatus
AAAAATGATAAAGGGGATATCACCACCGACCCCACAGAAATACAAACTACCATCAGAAAATACTATAAACATCTCTACGCAAATCAACTAGAAAATCTAGAAGAAATGGATAATTTCCTGGACACTTACACTCCTCCAAGACTAAACCAGGAAGAGTTCCTTTAAATAGAAACTAGGTTGGCTGGTGGACTAGAGTAGGGTCACCATTGGTGAGCTCCATCTCCTGGGTCCTGTCTTATAGTAATCTGTCACCACTTCTGCTCCTGAAACAGAGATCCCAAGAGCGGCAAGAGCCTTTAAAGAGCAAAGAGACTCATTCTAAATGTAGGGAAACGGGGCAGGGAGGGACAAGGTAGTTTGCCCAAAGTCACAGAGCCAATCAGAGGCGGAATCAGGGAAAACCTTTTGGTGGGAGGTTCCCAAGAGCATATATCTCCAGGAGGATGCAGCTTTCTAAAAGAAGTAAGTGGGGGAAAGAGCAGAAAGAATCCTGGGGCTATAGCAGAGAACTCTACCCAGAACCACTGCAGTCATGTCCCACTCACTGCTTGCTCCCCGTGCCAGCCAACCCCACAGACCTCGCTCAGGGCTGGAAAAAGACATAGGACAGGGCTCCTTAATGAGAACATTTGGGAACCCGGGAAAGGTTAATGATCTGCAGCCTCGACTATCCGTCAGCTGCCCAGCCAGAGACAGTAAACACCGTTACTCATCTAATTAGCCAGGAAAGGCTGGGCAGGGGCTGAAGATGGGGCCTTGGAGATTACAAACTAAGTGTCCACTTGCTTAGCGTTGCTGAGAGAGGCTACCAGAGGGCACAGGCCACCATTCCTGGAGGCATTTTAAGGGGGCTCACTCTTAACTGATCACCCTGCAGCTCTGGCTGCAGGCATGTGGTGAAAGGCATGGACATTTACTGAGGGCCTCTTCTGTGTCAGGCACTGTACTAGTGAGTTCTACGTGTGTCATTTTATTGTGTCCCCCCCAGCAACACTGCAAAGTTCTTACATTTACTGAGCACCTGCTGTATATCACTCACTATATATATATACACACACACATATGTATACATACACACATATATATACACTATATATACACTCTCTCTATATATTTATGTATATACACACACACACACACACACATATATATATATATTGCAAATAGTTGCTGCATCATAAAAAATAGTTTTTGTTTTCACCAGAAATGGGTCCAATCTTGTGGGCTACTAAAGGGAGTGATTGTGCATATTAAATGTGTGCCTGGGTGCTTGCATTTGTGTGTGTGGAGTGGACAGAAACCACCACATAGGCACGTGTATACTTCTTCCTCACACTCTCACCCACACAAGCACAGCTTCTTGCAAAACCGAATGCAACCCAACCCACTATGTATATATATAATGCCAGTCACTATATATAGACATATGTATGTCTATATATAGAGAGAGTCATATTTTAATCATTCCAAGAATCCTAGGAAGTAGTTAGTATTGTCCTCATGATATGGTTTGGCTCTGTGTCCCCACCCAAATCTCATCTCAAATTGTAATCTCCAAGTGTCAGGGGAGGGATCTGGGGGAAGTTGATTGAATCATGGGGTCAGACTTCCCTCTTGCTGTTCTCATGATAGTGAATGATTTCTCATGAGATTCCATTGTTTAAAAGTGTGTGGCACTTCCGCCTTCCCTCTCTCTCTCCTGCTCCACCATGGGAAGATGTGCCTTGCTCCCCCTTCATATTCCACCACGACTGTAAGTTTCCTGAGGCTTCCCAGTCATGCTTCCTGTTAAGCCTCCAGAACTGTGAGTCAACTAAACCTCTTTTCTTCATAAATTACCCAGTCTCAGGTAGTTCTTTATAGCAGTGTGAAAATGGACAAATACATCCCATTTTACAGGAAAGAAAACTGACTGTGACTGGTTAATTTGCTGATCTATTCAGCAAATATGTATTCATTCTTACTCTGTGCCAGGCACTGTGCTGGTCCTAGGGATATAATGGTAAAAAGACACACATTTTGCGCTTGTGGGGTACCTACTGTCTAATGGTGGGGACAAACGTTAAACATGAGTTCCACAACTAGAAAACAGCAAAACTAGATAGGGATCTAGTGTAGGGAAAAGCTGTAGGAAGGATGATGAGGGGCCTGAGGTGACAGGTGCTGTGGCAATCAGACCAGTATACCCTTGCTCATAACTGGCCTAGTCTGGCTCCAGGAGACTAGGCCCTGGGGCAAATGATGTATTTCTGCTTGGGGAAGTGGGAGATACCTCTCTAGACATACGTGCTCACTGGACTCTGTACCAATGAGTGGGAGAGAATTCTCTAGACACATGTGCACATCAGACACATGTGCTCAAAGGTTCTTTGCTTTCGCAGCTGTCATGAATGATTCTAGCTCCAGAGAGGAGGTATTGGGGTTAGGGATAACTTTATGATTGCTGAACAGTCAATGGAGTGGGCCGCAGCTGGGGAATGAGTATTCTTTGAGCACCTGGTATGTGCGGAACGCTGTGCGAAGTCCTGTGAAGAGGTGGCTGGGAGCAGTCAAAGACTATTTTTTTCCAGAGAGGCTTTTAATATAGGTTGCAAATGGGACTTATTTTTGTGGAAATATTAAGGAAGATAGCCAGTTAAGAGCTGAATAAGGCAGTTCTGACTCGTCAGCTCAGAAGCCTGGGACTCCTTATGGGCTTCTTGGAAGAGAGAGAGGAAGGGAAGCAGAGCAACACACAGAAAGTGTGAAGGTGGGTAAGCAGAAAAGTGTGATGGAGAGGGAGAGAGAAAATAGGAGACAGCAAAAGATAGAGGAAAGAGACAGAGACGAAGTGTGATAGAGACCAAAGCAATAGAGAGACTGACAGACAAAATGAGACAGTAGAGGGAGTGAGAGAGAAAGAGAAAGGCTGGGGCCTGCAGTTGGACAGGAGGAAGCTCAAATGATGAGGTCACCCCTCACCCACTTTGAGGCCCTACAGACCACTGTGGCATCAGGCTTCAAATGGTTGCTGCATCATAAAAAAAATAGTTGTGGTTTTTTTTTTTTCCACCAGAGATGGCTCCAATCTTCTGGGCAACTAAAGGGAGTGAATGTGCATATAAGTGTGTGCCTGGGTGCTTGCATTTGTATGTGTGGAGTTGACAGAAACCACCACATAGGCACGTGTGTACTTCCTCACACTCTCACCCTTAAAAGTATAGCTTTTTGCGAAGTTGAATGCAACCCAAGTTGTGAAGGGAATCCTCTTTTTCCACTAAATGATACTTTCACTCCATTTAGGAAAGGTCTCCACTGGAAAGTGAGTTCTTGTCATTTGAACCATAAGAAAATGTCATCCCTGAACCAGGGATATCAAAAGACCTGGACTCACATCTATACCCAATCAGGATTTAGCCACTTATTAGCTCTGTCATCTTGAGCCATGTGGTCAACTTCTCTGGGTCTCAATTTTCTCCCCAACAACGAGGTAGTTGTATTCAGTCCTTGGACACTTTCCCACTTGAGCATGTGCAAGAAACAGGTGTAGCCTGGGTCCCTAAGGAAATCTATCTTAATGACCTTAATTTGAAAGGGTGGATGGGGGAAGGGGATCAACAGATGAGATCAGAAGGAAGCGTGGAATGAAGCAGGGGTATAAATAAAGTAATGCCTAAATAAGTCAACTGAAATGGAATGGGCCCCTGGAAACTCAGCCCTTGGTCTGGCTCTCTTTGCCCAGTTGGCTGGCTCAAGGGAGGAGCCTTCCACCTCTCACACCCCTCTTGGCTCCCATCTGCCTCCAGCCTGTCTTCCACTTGCTACTTAGTAGGGTTAATATAGTCTGCTTTGCAGTAGGGTAAATGCCTTCACACCTCATTTTTACTTCCAGGGGTAAATTTCAGTTGTGTGCAATGGAATATGCCAGTGGATATGCCAATGGAAGGATTAATGGGGACTCCCAACTGAGAACCCAGCATGCATAATGGTGGGAGCAGAGATAGAGTGAAAAGCCTGATATGGGGTTCTTCAGGCCAGTTAAGGGTGCTTTGGGGAAAAGTGGTCATATCTTACTTTATTAGTTATGGGCAAAGTTAATCTCCTCCTCTGCACCCCCAACCCCTCTGTCCCAGACCAGCTTGTCTTACTTTCTGACTGGATTATTGCAACAGCCTCTTCCCAGGCCTCTTTGCCTCTAGCTTCTTGGCTCTATTCCATTCACCACTCTTCACCTTTATCTTTCTATATCCCGACATTGATCATGTATCCCATCTACTTGACTATGAGCTATGCAAGAGAAGAGATTGAGTCATCTTGTTAATTGCCTAATTTCCTTTGCCAAGCACCATGTTTTTCATAGAGGAGATGCTTAATAAATGTCTGACAGATGATTCAATGAATAAATAAATATCATGGGCCAGTCACTGTGCTCATCACTGTAGGATAGTCCTCTCATGTGCTCCCACAGTCGACAATGTTTGCCCCATCAAAGAACTTATGCTATAGTTTGTAATTGCTTGTTTATGAGACTGAGAATTCTGTGAGGACAGGGACCACATCTGTCAGGTCTACCTTCCCAGACATACATTATGCTCAGCACCCTGCACGGTGTTGAATGAATGCACAAATCAGTGTTCCACTGGAAATATATTTTACCTCCATTTCTAACTGTACATTCAGCAGTTACTGATAGGACACCTACTATGTGCAAGGCCGTGGTCTAGGCATTGGAAAGTTTTCAGTGAACAAGACAGACAAAAGCCTCTGCTTTGATGGAGTTTATATTTTAGTGAGGAAGACAGTCAATAAATCAATGGACACATATTTATATAAGAAAATGTCAAGTAGTGATAAGAGCTATGAAGAAAAATGATGTAGGGCAAAGGGATAGAGAATGGTGGAGAGGATTCCTATTTTAGCTTGGGACTTCAGGGAGGATCTCTCTGAGGAGAGAACATATAAAAGACCTGAATGAGGTGAGTGATGAGGCATTCCAAGCAGAGAGGACAAGAGTGCCAATGGCCTGATGCAGGAATGTGTTTGGCAAATTTCAGGAATATTAAGGAGGCCAGTGTGGCTAATGTACAGTGAGCAAGGAGATGGGCAGACGAGATCAGAGAGCTAGGCAGAGGCCAGATCATGTAGGGCTGTGGAAGCCATAATACAGTCAAGAGACTGCTCTAAGTAAAATTAAAAGCCAACAAAAGAATTCAATGCAGGCAATCAACAACAATTTATTTATTTGTTATTAAATAGTAGATCTGTGAACCCTGGTGAGGAAAATCCTGGAGGCAAGAGAAGGAGACAACCCAGTTAGAAAGCTAGTGTAATAGACCAGGTGACGCATGATGATAGCTTGGTCCAGTATTAGTAAAGGGAGTGAGGAGGAAGTGGTTGGATCAGGATATATTTTGAATACAGAGCCAACATGTCTGGATAGTTTGGATGTATGGTAGGAGAGAACCAGAAGATTTAGGGATGATCCTGAGGATTTAATCCAGTTCAAGTCCCGTTCTTCATGGTTCAGTTCAAAGCCACCTCCTCTGGGAAGGCTTCCCTGACATTCCTTACCTTCCTACCACGGAAATCAATGTCTGTCCCTAGATACTCATGTCACTTTGCAGCTCTATAACGTTAATAACAGCATTCCATCTTCCGGCAGAGCTGAGATACCTATTCACATCTACCACTCCCACTCGACTTAGACCTCCTCAGGGACCCGTCATGATCATCTTTGTAGTCTTTACCAGACCCTGTAGAATGACTTATGCAGAACAGTTGACCAATAAATACTGGTGAGATTGAATAGATTAACTAAATTGAAGCTGTTTATTATTGCTTCCAGTGTATGGTTGCAAAACTCTCCAATCGTAGAACGTAAGCAGAAGAATTATTTCAACATCACCAGCTTTTAATTACTGAAGTCCATTTGATGGATGCCTCTGCTTGAATTATTGACATCATGAGGATTAAAATGTGGTCCCTTGATTAAAAAGAAGTTCATGTGTTGAGTGAGGGGCGTGGAGAGCGCCAGAGGGTGGGATATTTAATGAATCCTTTTCTCTCAGCTCGTATTCAGCTAGTGAAGCTGTCAGGGAAAGTGAAAACTATCTAGAGGAGGATCAAGCTGATATTTATGAAAACGGCAGAAGTGAGAGGAGGCAGAGAATTTCAAGCGTAAAAGTTGGAGCACATGCACCTGGATTGAAATTTTAGCTCTCTCATTGACTACTTACAACTCTCTGAGAAAGTGTTAAAAAAGTTGTTTCATTTGCTTTTAACTGAGATACAACTTGTATACAAAAATACATAAATCTTAATTTACAACCTAATGAATTTTTAGAGATGTATACACCCATGTACCCATCTCCTATAAAAATGTAGAACATTTCCAGCAACTCAGCAGGCTTCCATATGCTCCTTCTAGTTAGTATCCCCTGCAGAGGTAGCTATTATGATAACTTCTATTACCATGTAGCCATTTTGTCTGTTTTTAATCTTCATGTAAACAAAATTATACAGAATGTGCTCTAGTGTCTGGCTTCTTTCTGAGAAAATCATTAAAGCTCTTTAGGCCTCAGTTTCCTCAGTCTTTATAACAGAAATACTAGTAGTAGCAGTTATATCAAAGAGGTGTGAAGATTTCATGAGATAAAACATATAAAATACTTAGGATAGTGTGTGCTGAATAAATATTAGTCCTTTCCTTTCTTCCCTTCCTTGTAAGTTCCCACAGCTATGATAAGCACTATTGGGCTACAAGGGAAGTATAAAAGGCAGTTAATACCCTTAAGGAACTTACAAAATAGTTAGAAGCAAGGATGTAAAGTGCTTGGTAAGCATAAAGGACAATATTAATATATTCTTAATATAATAAATATAATGATGTCAATTACTAATCCCACTGCTGAGTGAAGAGGAGGCAGGTGATATAGTGAAATGATTAAAAGATTTCAGGTTTTGAAATCTTTGGACTTGGGTTCTAGCACCAGTTTCCCCAATTACCAGCTGTGTAACTTTGGGGATGTCACATAATGTTGCTAAGCCTTAGTTTCTTTATATTTAAAATGGGAATAGCACTATTTTATCTACCTCATGGGATTGCTGACAACATTGAGTGCAACATGTTAAGTGCCTGGTACAGGACCTGAAATATAGTATACATTTAAACAATGGTATTTGCTGAGAGGTTTTTTTTTTTCTGCTTTGGGATACCAGGATTCATAAAGATCCAGAGCTTTCACCCTACCAGGGTTAGCTAAGTGGCTTGCAAGGCCTCATCTACTGCAGTTGAATAAGGTGACTGCTGAAGTTCAAAGGGCCGCTTCTTCATTTACCCCTCTACACTTCTCCAGTAGACACTTGTGACAGTACCAGGGACCACTGAGCTAAGGACTCTTCCTTTGCCTTGGGGAGCCCCCTGACTTGCTCCTTTCTTGTTTGTAAGGCTAAATATCTAATGATCTAGGCCTCTAGCTGGGACCCTTTGCAGCCCTCAGGCAGGAGCCATGGTTGGTTGGTCCCAGTGCAGCAATAGGGGGGCTCATTGTGATGGAGGAGTAAATAAGCTTTTAAAAATAAAGACAATCTTTTAGGGCAGTTTGAAGTTCACAGAAAAATTGACAGGAAGGTTCAGAGATCTTCCATATACTGTCTGTTCCCACACATGCACAGCCTCCCCTGTTATCAACATTTCCTCACCAGAGTGGTACATTTCCTACAATTGGTGAATCGCTACATTGACGTATCATTATCCAAAGTCCACAGTTTATGCTAGGGTTCTCTCATGGTGTTGAACATTCTATGGCTTTGGGCATATGTATGATGACATGCAGTCAACATTATAGTGCCATACAGAGTAGTTTCACTACCCCCAAAATCTTCTGCACTCTACTTATTCATCCCACCTTCTCCTCAGTCCCTGGCAACCATTGATTCTTTCACTATTTCCATAGTTTTGCCTGAGGAATGCAATTTTCATAGCCATTTTGAAACCAATATTTGAAAATCAAAATTCTTTAAGCACTGTTAAGCATCACAGTGTTTTGTGAAAATATTTTCAGAATGGTTATATGCAGTCTACTTTCTACTGCTCAAAACAAAAGTTTTTTTAGAAATAACTTAAAAATCAACATGTCTTAAAAATATTTTTCAAACCAAAACAAATGTCTCAAAAGCTATTTGCAGATACGATGATTAGTAAGATGATTCAGCCCTGAGGAATATTCTCTCTAGTGTTATTCTGATGCTTACATTTTGAGGATTTGATTTAGTCAGATTATTTTCTCAAAACTATGTTTATTTTCTATCTATCCTGAAACTCAGCTAACAGACCAAAGAAATTCAAACCTTAAAGCTACAATACAAAACATTTATTGAATAAATGAATCATTTTTTCCTTTTTTTCTTGGCTGCCAGGAAACTCAGTTATGTTAGGTAGAGGAAACTGTTTCATTCTTGGTTCTCCCTTTCTCTACATGATTTTCCTATCATTTCTTTGATCTTTATTTATCTGCCCTATTTCTCTGAATTTTTATGTTAATCTGTTTCAAATCCATTTTGGATGTAGATGGAACTACATCTATGGATGAATCTATGGAAAGATGCCCAGTTGCAGTAGTACTCATATAAATGCAAATTTAAAAATCCACAAAATATTGCTTAACACAAATTTGAATGGCAAAGTTATAAAGCCAGATAATATTATGAGCTGATGATGATATGATAAATCATATATTAAGTTCTGTTTGTTGGAGTGTGAAGTGGTAGAGCCACTCAGGAGAGCAATCTGAAGGTGTTTAATGAAATTAAATATGCATAAACTCTATGAATGAGTTTATAATTCTGTAACAGAACCATTAAGGGACATGTGCAAGGATGTTTATAAAATCATTGTTTGTGATAGCACTGAAAGCAATCTAGATTTCTATCACTAAAAGACTGAATAAGTAAAATGTGACATATGCACATGCTAAGGATACTATGTAAAGTCAGAACTCTAGTAAAGATACACATCTTAGCTCTAGCTACCATAATAAAATGCCATAGACTGGGAGGCTTAAATAACAGAAATTAATTTTCTCACAGTTCTGGGGGCTAGAAGTCCAAGACCAGGGTGCTAGCATGGTTGAATTCCAATGAGGGCTCTCTTCCCAGCTTGCAGATGATTGCTTTCTCACTGTATCCACACATGGCGCAGAGAGAGAGAGAGAGAGGGAAAGCTAGTTTTCTGATATTGCTTCTAGAGAGAGAGAGTTAGTTCTCTGATATCGCTTCTTATAAGTGTACTAATCCCATCATGAGGGCTCTGTAATCATTACGTCATCTAACCTTCCCAAGATCCCGTTCTAACTACCAACACATTGGGAGTTATGGCTTCAACATATGAGTTCTGGGGGGACACAAACTTTCATTCCATAACATTTTGCCCCTAGCCCCCCAAAATTCATGTCTTTCTCACATGCAAAATATATGCAGTCCATCTCAACAGACCCAAAAGTCTTAACTGAGTCCAACAACAACTCTAAAGTCTTAAGTGCAAAGTATCATCTAAGTATCATCTAAATCATGTATGAGCGAGACTCAAGGTACAATTTGTCCTGAGGCTAAACTTCTCTCTAGCTGTGAACCTGTGAAACCAGACAAGTTATGACTGAACTTGCTTTGTGTTTTTTTCACTGGGATTCTGGAAAGGAGATCCTTGGAGGAGCAGGGGAGAAACTGGGGATATTTTGCCTAGGGTTGAGAGATGTCTTGGCTGTCTTTAGGTGTCAGAGGATTTGTCATTTGCAGAGACAGAACTGTGTCTTATAGCTCCAGAGAAAATCCCCAGGCCATAGAAATAAGGCTTCAAAGAGATAACATTACTTAATGGGTAAAACAAATCAAAAGCACCGTAATATTAATAGCTGCTGCTTCCATTTACTGATCACTTACTAGGTGCCAGGCTCTGGGTTGAGCATTTTAAATTCATTATCTTAATTTGTTCTCTCAGAGATGCAGTGAACTAAGTGTTCAAACTACCCCTTCAGAAAAACTGGCATAGGAAAAAAAAAAAACAAAATTGACTGTATTGAAACTTTGTTCCTAGAATTTAATCAAATTAAAATGAATCTTTTCAGTAGTGGAACTGGTTTTTCCACTAGATTTCAGGGCATGAAATTCCATTAAGACATAGAGCATCATACTATACCTGTATCTACCACCCTTGTGATGATCATTTCCTGAACTCTGAGGACCAGCTCACAGGCTTCCTTGACACTGCAAGTTCTGTCCTCATCCTGGGTGTCCTCAACAATATACACATGGAAGTCCCGCCTCAAACACCCTGGCCTCATATCTCTCTGACCTTTAACTTCTGAGCGCCTCAACCACTCCCATTCACTTGGCATCACTGGGCGTGGCTTCAACTCCAATATCCCATGGAGGCCCAAATCTCCTAATGGAGGCTGGGTCCATGCCATTTGCTCTTTGGCTTCACTGAGGGGTCCAGTGCCCAAGACCTTCCTTTTCTCTTCACTTTTTTCCTTGTCCAGCCTAGATCTTGGAGCATATTGATTTAGTATTGACTGCCTCGTCGTCCCCTTGCCCTCCAGTGACCACATCTGCACTGTTTAGCCTCAGTTTTGAGTCTCTCCAAACCAATGATTTCTCTGATGTCATAAAGGCCACTATGGGAGAAAGGAGCAGCACCCCAAGTATTGTTGCCTCTAACAGAATTTTCAGCCTCAGTTGGTCCTTCTGGCCACCCTGCAATCCTTTCACATGCCTCAGGTCACCTCTTTCTCCAATTTTCCTCCTATCTGTACTCCAAGATTTTTCATCACTCCTCTCAAACAACAGCCCCTTTCACTCTACTGTCACCATACCCCATACAATGGCTCAGACTCCTACTTCATAAAGGAGTTCGAGGCTAACTTCAGCTCCTTGCCCCCGTACTTACAAAGGTCTCTTTGGCTTCACTAGCTCTCACTTCGCATTTCTCTTTTACTTTCAGAAGAACTGGCCCTCATCCTCTAGTTTCTCCACCTTTGCTCTGTACACCCTCCTCTAATTTTCCTTCTCCTATCTCCCTTAGAACCTTGCTTACACTATTATCCATTCTCTTTCATGACTCTTTCTTCCCTCTCTCCCTACCAGTTTCCTAACCTCAGGTTATTCATATGCTCAACTGTCCCTCTTCTTTAGAAATCTTTTCTTGGCACCACTGCCCCCTTCATCTACTATTAAAGCTCCTCTCATCTTTTAAGCCTAAAAAAACAGTGGTCTATACCTAATCTCAGCTTTATCACTTCCTATTCTTTTTTCAATTCGGTGTAATCAATCATACCACTCTGCTGTGCTACATTTATCATGATTTCTCTTTAGTCTTGCTCTTACTTTTTATTACAGTTGTATTGAAGCATATAATAAATTGCAAATATTTAAAAAATATATTTTGATGAGTTTTGACACATGTGTACACCCATGAAACTATCACCTCAATCAAGATAATGAACATATCTATCACCAACAAAAGTTTTGAGATACCCTTTGGTAAACCAAACAGCCCACACACTGTCCCTAAGCAGTCATTGATCTGCTTTTATCAACACAGGTTAATTTGCATTTCTTAGAATTTTATATAAAAGGATTCAGACAGGATGTACTCTTTTTTGTCTGGCTTATTTCACTCAAAATAATTATTTTGAGACTCATCCATGTTGTGCATGCATCAACAGTTTGCTCTTTTAAATTGCTGAGTAGCATCCCACTGTACAAATATGCCACAATTTATTTATCCATTCTCCTGTTGATGAACATTTGGGTTGTTTACAGTTTGGGGCTGTTTTTAATAAAGCTGCAATGAGCATTTGTGGGTTAGTGTATATATTTTCATTTCTCTTGGGTAAATAGCTAGGAGAAGAATGAGTGGGTTGTAAGGTAGGTATATGTTTAACTTTTTAAGAAACTGCCAGATTGTTTTCCAAAGTGAACATACCATTTCATATTCCCATGAGGAATGAATGAAAATTCCAGTTGTTCCACATCCTCACCAACATTGGTATGGTCAGTCTTTTCATTTCAGATGTTCTAATGGATGTGTAATGATATCTCACTGTGGTTTTCATTCACATTTCTTTAATGACTAATGGTGTTGAACATCTTTTCATGTGCATATTTGCCATTTGTATTTCTTCTTTTGTGAAGTGTCTATTCTAATCTATTGCCTATTTTTAGTGTATTGCCTATCTTCTTATTACTGAGTTATAAAAATTCTTTACATATTCTAGACACAATTCCTTTATTGGATATGTGATTTGTAAATGCTGTCTCCCATCTGTGACTTACCTTTTTATTTTACTAATAGTACTTTTTAGGAAACAATAGTTTCCAATTTTGATGAAGTCCAGTGATCAATTTTGCTTAAGTTCTCATGCTTACTGTATTCTATTTAGAAAATCTTTGCCAGATGTAAAGTCACTTAGAGTTTCTACTAAGTGTTGTGCTGGAAGTTTTATATTTTCAGCTCTTACTTTTAAGTCTTTGGTCCATTTTGAGTTAATTTTTGTACATAGCATGAGATAAGGGCTGAGGCCCTATTTTTTTTGTATGTGATCATTCCATTGTTTCAGCATTGTTTGTTGAAAAAGATTTCCCCATTAAATTGCCTTGCCATCTTTGTGAAAAATTAAATGACCTTATATGTGTAGGTCTATTTTGGACTCTCTATTCTGTTCTATTGATATATAAGTCTGTTTTTACACCAATACTATACTGTCTTGATTATTATACTTTTACTATAAATCTTAAAACCAGACAGTTATTTGTTTTTAGTGAAAGTTGTTTTTGACACATCTAGGTCCTTTGAATTCCTATGTAAATTTTAGAATCAACTTGTCAATATCTATAAAGAAGCCTACTGGGATTTTGAATGGGATTATGATGAATCTCTAGATCAATTTGGAGAGAACTGAAATCTTACCATTATTGAGCTTTCTGATCCATAAACATATCTTTCCACTTATTTGGGTCTTTGAAAATTTCTTTCAGCAATATTATGTACATGTTTTCCATGTTGTTTGTCAAATTTATTCCTAAGTATTTTATATTATTTGATGGCATTGAAAATAATATTTAAAAAATTTCAATTTTCTTTTGTTTGTTGCTAGGGTAAAAAAAAATTGATTTTTGTATATTGACCTTGTATCCTGCAACCTTGCTAAACTCACTTATTACTTTTAGTAGCTTTTTTGTAGATCCCTTTCGATTTTCTACAGAGATGATCCTGTAGTCTGGGAATAAAATATCTTTGTTCCAAATACATACGTCTTCTATGTATTTTCACACCTTATTGTATTCAGTATGGTCTCCAGTAAAATGTTGAACAGAAGTGGTGAAAGTAGACACTCTTACCTTACTCCTGATCTTTGGGCAAAAGCATTCAGTCTTTCAGCATTCAGTGTGATACTAGCAGTAGGTTTTCCATTTATCAGTTTGAAGATGCTCTCTTCTATGGCAGGTTTGCATAGAAGTTTCTATCTTTAACACCAGGAATGGACATTGAATATTGTTGAATGTGTTTTTGCTACATTACTAAGATAATTATACGGATCTTCTTTGATAATATGGTGAATTATTATATACTGACATTTTCAAATATTAATCCAACTTTGCAATCCTTGAATAAATTTCACTTAACTATGATGTAGTATCTTTTAAATGTATTACTGGGTTTGATTTCATAAAATTAGTTAAACATTTTAATGCCTATGCTTGTAAGAGATATTGATATATAGTTTTCTTTACTTGTATTGATTATGACTGGTTTTGGTCTCAGGGTAATGCTGGCTCATAGACTGAGTTGTACAGTATCCCCTCATCTTTATATTTCTGGAAATGTTTGCGTAGGGTTGGTATTATTTCTTTCTTCAATATTGGGTAAAAATGACCAGAAAAGCTGTCTGATCCTAGAATTTTTTGTGCAGAAAGGTTTTCAACTACAAATTCTTTCTTCTTGAGTGAGCTTTGGTAGCTTACATCTTTTAAGAAACTTGCTGATTTCATCTAAGTTGTTGAAACTATTAGCCTAAAATTGTCTATAATATCCTTTCATTATCCGTAAAATCTGCAGTGGTATCACCCCTCTCATTCCTGATATTAGTAAATTGTGTCTTCTTTGTTTTGTTTTGTTTTTTTCCTGAACAGTCTGACTAGAGGTTTAACAATTTTATTGATCTACTCAAAAAATTAGCTTTTGGTTTTGTTGATTTTCTCTCTTGTTTTTCTGTTTTACATAATATTTTATTGATTTCTACCCTTATGTTTATGTCCCTCTTTCTCCTTACTTTGAGCTTAATTTGCTTTTACTTTATAGTTTCTTAAAGTAGAAGTTTAGATTATTGATATGAGCCCTTTCTTCTTTTCTAATATAGCCTTTCTTAGTATAAATTGTCCTCTGAGCACTACTACTTCAGCTGCAATCTGCAAAATTGGTATTTTGCATTATCATTTTTATTCACTTCAAAGTATTTTCCATTTCTTATGAGTTCCTATTTGACCCATGGGTAATTTAAGTGTATTGTTCAGGGTTTTTTTTTTTTTAATATTTGGGAACTTTTCAGATGTCTTTCTGTTACTGGTTTCTAATTCAATTCCATATTGATCAGAATATATTTGTATAATTTTACTATTTTTAAAAAGTATTCAGGTTTGTTTTATGAGCCAGAATATGGTCTATCATGATAAATGTTCTATCTGTACTGGGAAAAATATTTATTCCAATACTTTGGATGAAGTGCTCTATAAATGTCATTTAGGTCAATTTCATTGAAAGTGCTTTTTTAGTCTTTTCTAATCTCACTAACCTTTTACTTTTCTTTTTTTTTTTTTTAAATTTTATTTTTTTATTATACTTTAAGTTCTAGGGTACATGTGCATAACGTGCAGGTTTGTTACATATGTATACTTGTGCCAT
>NW_012121277.1:168913-252551 GCF_000951035.1 Colobus angolensis palliatus
ATCCCTGATGAACATCGAGGCAAAAGAAGACCTTTTACTTTTCTATAATTTGTTGCTACTATAGTTTGGATGCACCTCCAAACCTCAGGTTGAAATTTAATCCCCAGTGTTGGAAGTGGAGCCTAATGGGAGGTGTTTGGGTCACGGGGGCTGATACCTCATGAATAGATTAGTGTCCTCCCTGAGATGAGGGAAAGTGAGTTCTTGCTCTCTTAGTTCCCACAAAAGCTGGTTGTTAAAAAGAGCCTGGAACCTCCCCACACCTTGTTTTCTCTCTTGCCATGCAATCTTTGTACTTGCTGGCTCCCTTTTGCCTTCTGCCATGAGTAGAAGCTCCCTGAAGCCCTCATCAGAAGCAAATGCTAGCTCCATGCTTCTTGTATAACCTGAACAACTATGAGCCAAGTAAAACTATTTTCTTTAAAAATTACCCAACCTTAGATATTCCTTTATAGCAATACAAAATAGACTAAGACAGAAGGGTAGTGAAATCTCCAACTATAATCGTGGATTTGTCTAAGCTCTATCAGTGCTTGCATCATGTATTTTTGAACCTCATTATATAAGATTTTTATGTATTTTTAATGAATTAACCTGGTTAACATTATGAAAAGATCCTCACTGGTCTGAAATCTACTTTGCATGTATTGATATAGCCAGTTTAGCTTTCCTGTGTCCATTGTTAGCATGGTTAACAGGTTTCTTTCAATGCTTTTAAAGATATTTTTTCTGATGTCTTAAAATTTGCATCATTTCCAACAAGAAATCTGCTGTCTTTCTTATAATTGTTCCTCTTTAGGTAATGTGTCTTCCACCACCTGCCTAACCTACCCCACTCCCTGTCCCCTTGTACTGGCTTCTTTCAAGATTTATCTTAAAGATAACATTTTATCTTTATCACTGATTTTAAGCAATTGTGTTATGATGTCCCTTGGTGTAGTTTTTCACAATTTTTATGCTTGGGATTTGTTGAGAGCCTTAGATATGTGGGTTCATAATTTTTATCCAATTTGAAAAATATTCAGCCATTATTTCTTAAAATATTTTTTCTGTCCTCCCTCCTCCTTTGATGACTCTGATTATGTCTATGAGGCTGATTTCAATGGTCTCACAGCTCACTAACACTATGTTGGTATTTTTTATTTTTCCTCTCTTTGTTTAATTTTCAAGTTTCTAATGCTATATCTTCAAATCCAGTAATCTTTTCTCTGCAAGTTCCTTTTTCACCATTTACCCCTTAAACACTGATGTTTTATTAGGGATCATTTTTATGCCACCTTTTCTTCTCGCTCTGCACACTCATACACTTCTAGGGCTTCAGTTACCATTTTTATTTTGATCACTGCCAAAACTACATCTTTAGACCAGACCATTCAGTATTCTAGTATTTCTGACTGCCTATTTGACATCTTCCCCTGCTTAACCCTGCACTTTAGCTTGTACAGAAACTATTATCTCCTCCTGTAGGTTTTATCACAGTAAATAGCAACACAAAACAACTGGTTACCCAAACATGAAACATGGGTCTCATTCAAGACCCTTTTTGAAGGCTTATATATTGTTTTAGGCATTTATGTATACCTAGGTTTCTAGCACAATGATAGCATATTAAAATGCTTAGTAAATGTTTATTGATGTGTAAAGTTATTTTTCCATGGGTTTAAAATTTGTAAGAGTCATGATAGGATTTGAATCTAGATTTTTATGAATTTAAATCCTTGTTTCATCCACTACATGATATTATCTTCAAGGTAAATAGTTCAATTCCTTAAATCTTTATTTCTTGAAACTTCTCTATTCTTGTACAGTCTTTCCATGTGTATTTTAAAGTATGAGACTTTTAAGTCTGGAAATCTATAGAAAGTATGGAAGTTTGTATTTTCTAAAGATAGCTATAACAATGTCATATTCCATATGCTGTTTTGCAATGCCACTACCCTATCAAGAAGTAGAGTCTATTTTTCTACCTTTTTGAGTGTGAATGGGACCCGTGACTGCTTTTGCCAATACAATACAATAGAAGTGATGCTGTTACAGTACTTGGAATAGCTCTTAACTGCTCTGGTAATTTTCACTGATTTCTTGAAAGCCAGCCAACATGTGATTTCCCTAAGATCACCAATGCTATGAAAAGCTCAAGTCATATGGAGTGGGCCTGGAAGATGAGATGTGATATTGAGGTGGGGCACAAGGTTCCAGACCTCGAGGTGACCGACATGTAGGTGCAGAAGCTATCTTGAAAGTGGAGTGTGCAGTCCCAGCTCTCCAGCCAGCTCCACATGAATGAGAAACAAACCACTAGGCAAGGCCGTCTCAAATTCCTAATCCATGAAATAATGAATAACACAAATTTGTTGCTTAAGGCCACTAAATTTCGCATAGTTTGTTACACAAGAACAGACAAGCAAAATGGAAGAGAAGGAAATATGACTAACATGCCTATAATCATGGAAGGTTTAGACCAAAATCTTTTTCTCCTAAGCCCCAAAATACCAAGAAAAGGAAGTCAACCTAGAGGGTAAGAAGATTGAATAAGGATGTATAAGAGGCTTCCTTAATACCCTCATCAGGAAATAAATACATAGAGCTTGAGACACCTACACTTTTAAAATGGAGAAGAAAAAATATATATGACTTCCAAACAGGCAAAAAATAAAATAAAATAAAATAGGATTGCTTTTCAATAGTACAGATGGCAAAGAGCAAGAAGAAGATGCAGCTATTTTGGAGGGCAGAAAGAGTATTCCCCAAAGTCATGACTAGCTTGAATAATGGGTTAAACATAAAAGAATTTAGCAGTCATTAGTGAAAAGTGATGCAATTGAGTTCAACCTGCATATGTATACGAATAATTAAAATGACCAGTGAGAAAATAATTTAGGTGCCAGTAACTGCTTAGAGATAATAACTTCTTAAACCACATTATTAGAAGTGGAAAATTCCAAATGAAGAAGGCTGATCAGCTTTTTTTACTCAGAAAAAAACCTGGAAGATTGTCCTCAGTTATGTGAGCAATTGGGAGAATTCGAGGACACAAAGCCATACCACGTGGAGAAACTGTTGACTTTTTAGGTCTGTGTCAACCAGGAAAGTCTTTGAAACTATATATTTAGATGCATTCTTGAAATTCTGAACATCTCACGCAATTCCTTAATACCGAGTCCCAGCCTAGATCCACTGTAATGGTGTTCTTCAAATCTAACTGCATAATACTCTAAAGGGGTCTGGAAAGGCAGAGCCCAGAGGGAGAATTGCTTCTGGGCTTTCTCATTGCAAGATTCGATTAAGGCAGGCTTTCCCGTAAGACTTCTGAGGTAGACTGGGGTGGGTCTTGTTTGGATGCCCCTGTTATCTCACAAACAGGAAGGATTTCCAATTTCCCACTTAGAAAGAACCAACAGGCCTGGGGTCAAGGTCAGTTGGACATGACTTCACCAGAGTTTTGCCCCTGTGTGCTTGCTTTGTGATGTATGACTCATCATAATTAAATTTTGAGCTAGATTAACTATAATTCCTGCACTTATTAGGCGATCAGTGTTTAAAGCCCTTGTAAAAGAGGATGAGCTGTTCATTCTGATAATGCAATTAACTACCCAACAGAGCTAATATTTTATTTTAGGGAAGAGTAATTTTTGATTAATGATGCATTTTATTTCCCAAATCCCTGCAGCAGTGGGTCACATCTTCGGTGAGAAAGCCAAAGAAAAAGGGTAAAATTAGAAAACCTGGAGTGTTTGGAGGCAGATTAGTGTGGATTCTACAGAGCTGGCTGCTCCCTTGGAGCCCACTCCCAATTCCTGAACTTCTGCTCTCTTGGGCACACATGTACCTCAGGATTGTCCACAGTAGAATACACCTCAAGAGTATTTTTGGGGAGCATAAATCTCCCTTGTCCCAATTTCTTCTTACAGAAGCAGGATATAACATCAGCATTTCTGAAGTTCTTTGGCTATGGGATGCTATTTAATTCCATTATTCCCAGAGCAAGATCTATGTGAAGAGAGGACTGGTTGGGAGGGATCCAGAAATGCTTCCTGGAAGAAGTGATATTTGAAAAGAGTGCTGATTAATGGCTTGTGTGAGAATTGAGGTGCATTATTTGGGGTCAAAGACATCAGTTAGAAGGTTATTTTAGGAATCCAGTTGAGGTATCAGCAGGGAGATAAAGAGAAGCAGACATATTCAGCCAATATTAAAGAAGTAGAAATTTCAAGACTTGTTGGTTGATTGGATATTTAGGGGACAGTGAGTGGAGAGTGTCAAGAAAAAGGTCTAGGTGCCTAATTTGCATGATGAAGCATATGATAGTAGATTAGGTGGAAAAGCATGTTTGTGTGGGAAGTTTATTTCTTCTGGAATGGTGGAAGAGATTTTGAGTTGGAGTTAACTGTGGTACATCAAAGTAGAGATGTACAATGGTGCAACTGGATTTCTGGAACATGGACTCAGAAAAGAGAAGATACAGATTTAGAGGTTATTGGTGAAGTGGTTGCAACCAGGAGTGTGGACCATATTGCTCAGGAATGGCATCTTCAAATTAGACTATGAGAAGAGGACCAGGAACTAAACTAAAAAAGACTAAGTCCAAAGGAGTAAGACAAGGAGGAGCCAGGAAGGAGACTGAGCAGAAACAGGTATCAGTGGCTTTAACTTTGGGGAACTGAGGACCATTGAAGCAAAGGGCAGGAAAAATACCTTGAACAAAATGAATCTGCATCCTCAACAAGTGGAATTCATGGGATATAGGCTGAGGATGACACCACATGTTTAAAGTTTAGCACAGGTAAAGGCATAGAAGGTGAACTGGGGAAGGTGCCAAGGCCAAAATTTCAGTGAACAAAATTGAGCATTTTCAAGTATGGAGATTTCTCAAAGAACTAAAAATAAAACTACCATTTGATTCAGCAATCCTACTACTGGGTTTATCCTGAAATGAAAATAAATCATTATTTTTTTAAATTCCTGCACTCACATGTTTATCACAGCACTAGTTACAATAGCAAAGTCACAGAATCAACCTATATGTCCATCAACGGATGACTGGATAAAGAAAATGTGGTGTATGTATACACCATCGAATACTACTCAGCCATAAAAAGAATGAAGTCGTGTTTTTTTCCACGAAGATGAATGGAACTGGGGGCTATTATCTTAAGTGAAATAGCTCAGTACCGGAAAGATAAATACCACATGTTCTCACTTAGGAGTGAAAGCCAAACAATGGATACACATGAACATACAGAGGGAAATAACAGACATTGGAGACTCCAAAAGATGGGAGACGGCTAAGGATTGAAAAATTACATATTGACTACAATGTTCATTCTTTGGGGGGGATGGGTACACTAAAAGCCCAGACTTCACCACTAGGCAATATATGCATGTAAGAAATCTGGACTTGTACCCCCTAAATATATAAAAATAATTTTTAAAAATTGAGCACATTTTCTCTGAAAGCAACTTGCCACTATTTGCTAACCTGCCAAAAAGACTTAGCGTGGCTTTCCCTCTTTTGGAACCAATGTAGGCATCACTATTTTTTCCCTTGGCCTCTGGATCCGAGAGAGCAGTGTCCATCCTTTGTGCCTTCCTCAAATCCTTCCTGCACAGCCACTGCTGCTGGCCTCTGAGAAGGATGGAAACTGATGCTGGGCCCACAGTATTCCAAACTTACCATGATCTGGCCCAAACATATATTCCCATCTTATCTTTTTCTTTTTTGTATCCAATCCCAGCTCCATCAAAATAGAATTATTCACTATTCCCATCTAATCCGTCTGGTTTCTTACCACTGTGCCTACATCATGCTGTTCTCTTCCTGGCAGTCCCTACACCCACCCAGTTCCTATTTCTTCAAATTCTACTCGTCCTTCCTTGGTCGGTTTCATACACCATGAAGTCATCCCACATCCCCCAAACAGCAAACAGATCTGAATCTTTTCTCTAGGCTACCAGCGCATTTTACTCTTTCATGGCACGAATGCTACTTTGCTATGTATTTGGAATTAGCCAAGTCTGTTTTAAATTCCTCCCTCTAGACCAAGATGAATTCCTTGAGGCTCTGGACCATATCCTGCCTCTCTTTACATCTTATCCATCAGCAGTAAGTACAGTGCCTGGTACATATGAAATATTTAATAAATGCTTATATAATGAATAAGTGAATGCACAAATGAAGGAAGAAATGATTCGTGGAAGAGCCCAGTGCTAATCTCAGAGAGAGAACTTTCTCTTATCTGGCTTCCAGATTCCAAATGGAGTCTTATTACAAGTCTTGGATCTTGTCTTATTCCAGTAAGAAAAAGGTTTTGTAACCATGTCATGTTGAATCTCTCAATAGTCATGTGCATAGTTACTCATTTTCTGTATTTTCCTTTCTGCATATCCAACTGTAAGCGAATGCTATGGTATAGGAGAAAGAGCCTGACTTGGGTATGGGATGAAGTTGGGTTTGAATTCTGACACTGTCTTTTACTTACTCTCTGTGATTCTATAACAGGTCACTTGCCCTCTCTGTGTTCTGTAAACAGAAGTGTCCATCTCTGACCTGCCTCCCTTCCAGTACTGCTGTGAGGCCCCAGAAAGATACGGAATATACAGCTTCTTTGCAAAGCATAGACTCTGGGCATAGGTGAGGAATTATCATTAATGAGGTAATTAATCTGGCTTGAAATAAGGAAATGTAGATCCTGTCCTGGTTGGACCAGGCTGCATTTCTAGTCACTATGCTGGCTCTTGCAGAGCTCTGGGATATGGCTTTGGGTTATGTAGATGACACTTGTTAATGACAGAACAGTCTATGGGGGAAAAATCTCAGATATGCTGGGGAATCCAAGGTAGCTAGATTGGCTAGTGACAAGCAGAGAACAGACTCTGCCTGGAATTGGTAATGAGGTCGCCGAAATGGAAGAGAAAATTGAGCCAAAGTGTAAATGTTCAAGCAGTTAAGGGAAGGGGTGTGTGTGTGTGTGTGTGTGTGTGAGTGTATGCATGCACCCATATGTATGATGGGGAGCAGGGGTCTTTAAGAGCAATGAGTCTTTTCATTTGCATAATAGCTCGACAATTTGCAAAGCATTATCATAGCCACCATCTCTAAGGTCAGAGAACAGTATCTCCTTTTCCAAGATAACCTCAACTAGACCACCATCTCAGTCTTGACCTTTCCTTCCCTTCCTTTCTCTTCTCTTCCCTTTTCCTTCCCTTTCTTTTCTTTCTCTTCCCTTTCCTTCCATTTCTTTTCTTTCCCTTTCTTTTCCTTTCCTTTCCTTTCTCTCAGTCAATATTTCCATCCAACCTTAGTTCCCTGAGGACGGTTGTAGCAACTGAGTCTCAGAGAGTGAGAGGAGCAGAGATGGAACTTGAATTTTAGGCTTATGCCCTATTTTTATTTGGTATTTACCTTTTTATTATGTATAAAAACAACAAAGCCCATTGTAAAATGTTTGAGGGGAGAGGAAAACCCAGACACGTATGAAGAAGAAAACTTCATTCATCCATAACGATCAATATTGGATCCATATTTCCTTCCAGCTGTTTTTCTATGCAATTTGACATGTTTGAGATTCTAATAAATGTAAATTTATAAATTCCAGTATACTTTCCACTGCATCATGATCTGTGCAGTTTCCTTTTCTACACTAGGCATTGCCTCTTCCAAACCACTGTTGCCTTTAAAGCCCCACTTGTCAAATAAGGTGTGTAGTAATGCCCCTTTGGCCTCTTGCAGCTGAAGTGAGAATCCTTTGAGATTCTAAGGGTAAGGGTATTTTGGAAATCTCAGCATGTGATTTGTGGAGGGGGTCTCAAGTGCAGGGTTTGGGGTTGAATAGCAATAGGCTACTCTGGCTCCTTCTCAAGTAAGCCCCCCTGTCCACTCACTGGAGATGAATGTTTCCAGAAGCCTCCCTGCTAAGCACTCCTTTGAGCAGTCTGGATATGTCTTCACCCTCTCGTCCTTTCCCCCTTTGTCATTTCTCTCCTGTCTCCACTTTGACCTCAGGTGACCCTTAAGCAATAACCTGCAATGGTGAGTGGGATTTGATATTAAATATCACTTGAGAGCACAAGCAGGACATCTTGTACTTTTCCAAACTCACAGTTTAAAAAACACATAATAACATTTATTCTCTCATATTCGTTTTTGTCCTTATTGGGTTAATTCTTGTTCTGCAAATATTTGTGTTACAAACTGACTATTCTTAATGTATCTGTAGATGATAGAAACTGAAAAGAAGAGGTCCCAATAGTAAGAGTTAGCATATGCATGGAATATTAATTTATTGATTAATTGATTTTAATCTATTATTGTCTTATACTTCCCGTAGTGGCAGAGTTCTTCGTTGAGGGAGGTGGAGAGGTGTGATGGTCACTGGTGGCTTAGTCTCCTGGGAACTTAGCTCACTGGGATGCCAGATTAATGCATCCTTGATGTGGGTTTCTTGCATTGGAGTGAATAAGGTTCTGATGATTAGGTGACCTGAGGAGGGAAGGGAAAAGAGTGTTTCTGTCTCCCAACTAGTCATGTCTTTGATCAATAAAACTGTGGTTATGTAGCCACTCATATTCATTTTACACATCAAATATTAATCCCATAGCACACAGCAGTATTTGTCAATGTGTGGTCTATAAATTATCCATATCAGAGGCACTTTAGTCGAGGCCTGGGGATCTGCATTTGAAAAGCATCCCAGATGATGCAGATGCACACCAAAATCTGATCCCCAATGCTCCAGTCTCTCAAGTACTCTGTGAGAAAAAAGGATGCCATGGTTAAGGAAGTTTTGGACACGTTGCCTACTATATCCACCTCTTAAGAGGTTCATAATGCACATTAGCATATTAAAAGCTCTGAAAAATCTTTCAGTAACAGAACACTCTTATGTCCACTAACATAAGATTAATTAAATTATGATACAGATACAATAAACTCCTATGCTGTATTTTTTTTTTTTAATGAGGTTGCCCTCAAAGAACTAAGAGGCAGCTTGGTGTAGATGTTAAGAGCATAGGTTCTGGAACCAGACAGACCTGAACTCAAATCCAACCTCTGACATTAAATAACTGTAATCTTAGGAAAGTCCTCTGAACTGTTTTCTTTTCTCTACAGTGGGAATAATAATAATATTCTTCATCTCATGGAAGTTATTGTGAGTTTTAACTGAATGAAAATATGAAGTATTTATAGAATTGTATTTGGTACGTGGAAAATGTACAGTAATTATTAGCTCTTATGATCACTGACATGGGAAAATGCTCATGATACATTGTTAAATCAAAAGCAAGGCCAAGAACAATATATATAGCATGCTTTCATTTGTGTTAATAAACTGTATATCATAAATAATTTCATAGATAAATGTGGAAGGATACTCAGTACTCTGTTAACAGTAATTACCTTTGGCCTTAGGTACTGGGAGGGAGGAACGCTGTCAATTTTCACTTTACGCACTTTGGTAAGTTTTTTTTTTTTTTTTTTGTATTTTTCTCCCCAGCTTTATTAAGATGTAATTGACAAATAGAAATTGTACATATTTACAATGTACAATGTGACATTTCGATATATGTATACATTGTGAAATGATTGAATCAAGCTATTTAACATATCCATTACCTCACATACTTAGTGTGTGTGTAGTGAGAATATTTAAGATATACTCTCTTAGCAATTTTCAAGTATACATTATTATTAACTGTAGTCACTATGCTGTACAATAGATCTCCAGGATTTCTTCTTCCTAACTGAAATTTTATATCCTTTGACCAACATCTCTTCATTTCCCCTCCACCTTTTGTTTTTATTTATTTTTTTAAAAATAATACATCTGGGAGATAAAAGGAATTTTGCCCAGAACTGAACCCAGTATGGCCTGGATAATGGAAAATAATCAAGTGTTAGCATGGTTCTCTCTTGTTTCCAGAGAAGCAAATTCAGCTACATTTATCTTTTATTGTTTAAATTTTTTTTATTTTTGCCAGCCTCACCATTCTTCTGACTCATCCAGCTGTGTGCCTACTGATCTCCTCTGCCTTCTCTATGCTGACGGCTGCTCTGTATATAAACCTGTCTTTGTACATGTGAATTTTGAATTCCTAATGCTGGACATTGCATTTCACAGAGGTCAGCCCATGCTCCAGCCTACTGAGATTGCTTTGGATCCTGAGTCTCCCATCCAATCTGTTAGCTAGATCCTCTAGTTTCCCAGCATCCTCACTCTCAGAGAGCATGCCATCTGTCTGAGCTGTTGGATAAGAATGGTGACTTGACTGACACTGATGTAAAGATCTGTGACCTGTCACTAGAGACCCTGATCCACATATCAGCAGCCACCTGCTACCTCTGGAGTCTCACCTGCAGTCTGTATTTCTTCACTTTATCTATAAAGGGCTCATGAGAGTCTAAGTCAAAAGCCTTGTTAAAATCCAGATGCATCCTGTCTACAACATTCTCCTGATCTACAAGCCTTGTAACCTTATCAGAAGAGTAAATTAAGTTAGTTCTGCCGTGACTTGTTTTCCTAAAGGCCCTACTTAGTGTTATTACTAAAAAAGATTTGATTTGAGCCCAATAGTGGTTTCAATTTAGACATATTTACCGTATTTCCCTACCTGCTCAGTGTCCCTCCCTGTCCCCCCAAGGCCTGCCTGGTGGCTGGAGTTAATTGGATGCATAAATTCATGCAAAAGGACTAGTGGAAAACAAGGGCTTATGTGTACTGTTTGCAATGTAGTAGCAAGAAAGAATTGCTCAAAAAGTAGAAATGTTGACATATATGTGTGAATTTTGGATTCCTAGTCCTTGACATTGCATCATGATAGATGGATGGCCTATTTTGGCTAGAGAAGGATTTTGATGCTCTTTACAATACAACAGGAAGGTTGTTTATCATTCTACCTGTGACCTGGGCTTAGTAATGGAGGTCTATATTAGTTTCCTAGGGCTGCTGTAACAAATTACCACAAATTTTGTGGCTTAACACAATAGAAATTTATTATCTCAAAGTCCGGAGGCCAGAAGTCCGATATGTTTCCTGAGCCAAGATCAAGGTGCTGGCAGGGCTGAGCTCCCTTTGGAGGCTCTAGGGGAGATGCATCTTTTGCCCCTTCCCACTTCTGGTGGTTGCTGGCATTCTTTGGCTGGAGGCCACGCCACTCCAATCCCTGCCTCCATGGTCACGTTGCCTTCTCTTCTTCTTCTGTCTGCAATCTCTCTCTCGGACACACTTATAAGGGCACTTGTGATTGCATTTAGTTCCCAGCTGGCTAGTCCAAGGTAATCTCTCTATATCAAGATTCTTAATTTAATCACATCTGCAAAGTCTCATAGAAGATAGTATTCGCACATTCTGGGGAATAGAACATGGATTTTATGGGAGGGGGAGCATTATTCAGCCTATCACAAAGACTAATAACAAATTACTAATGCCTTCCCCTGCCATGCTCTCCTCAGCCCCTTGGTTTATCTAAGTATGAAGGAGACAACTGGAATAAAGAAGAGCAAAATTTTGCAGAAGATGTCACTAGACTTTCTTTCCTCTTCTGGCTCCTGGTGGTATATCCAGTTGCAGATCTGTTCATGTACCTGTCCAGGTTCTGACCATACACACTCTGCTGGGAAATAGTGCAGTATAATCCACTCCTGAAATTCATCTTTGCCAGTTTTCACTCATTTGGGTGGCTTTCGACCTCCACAGCATAATTGCTGACGCAGGTTGAAACTTTAACGGGGGGAAAGATTGATTGGCTCACCAATAACATTTGTCTCTTGGGCTGGCAGTGAGCACAGAGGAACCATTTATGCAATCTAATTATTACGTCAATTGGGGGATGGAGTAATGTTTCCCAGATGCCATTTGGCACCTGGAAAGCTGCAAATCAGCACTATCATATAAGAAACATTAATATAGACCATTGATTGGATTCATTGATCCCATCCCCTCCCCCATCCGCCTTTAGCTTCTTATTTTGGTTTGGAGTGAAATGCAAAAGCTTTGCTTTGCTTCTCTTAGCTGCCATGTTCAGACAGGGGATCGGATTGATTAGATGTATTTTACAATTAAATGTACTTAAGGAATGATGTGCATTTCTGAATCATTGTCCCTTTTCCTGACCTTGAATCATTCAAAATATCTGTGGCCAGTAGGACTGAGATCCAGGCTCCAAAGGAAGCCAAAACAGACAGGAAGGAAGAGCAAGGGGCAAAGTGCTGTTGCAATTACTGCATCCTGAGCCTACATAAAATGTGCTCAGAATTTTTCACTAGGCTTTTCAGGTTCATTGTTGCAACAGTTTCTTGGTGTTAGATCATTGTAAGCCCCCAATAGGGCTTAGTTTTTTATTTTTAATGATTCTTTTTATTAGTAACTAAGTAATCTGTTGGGATTAACCTCAACAGAGTGCAGGGCCCTAGAGCCCAAGGAAAGAGGATATTAGGATATTGGAGAGGTTTATTATACCTCTTTAATCTTCATTTCCCTTCCACAAATGTAGGCAGACCCCTGCAAAATCTTTAAGTGACAAAGTCTTTCATTACACAATTGGGAACAAAGCTTAAAATATAGCTGATCCAGGGAGAAGAAACATAGCTACTTAAATTTATACTAATGAGTAAATGTCTGCTACTACAGACTCCTAGAGGGTCTATTAGATTTGGAAAGGGCTTCACAGCCCCAAGCCTAAGCTTGTTATTTTAAGGAGGGGAGGATTGAGAATTTACTTGCCCAAGGTCTTACATAAATTTTGAAGTACATTTTTTCTTTCTTTTTCTGAAAGAGAGTTTTAATACGGGAGCACCTTAAGGGGCATTGTAAACAGACATTTGTGATCAGTTTTACCAAAGGCCAGTTCTGGGGGATTCCAAAGCCAACTATAACCTCAGGTCAATTTTTAAAGGTAGTCAATCACCAGTGCTTAAAACACACGCTTCCCCTTGGCTCTGCCCTGGTGGGATTCACCAAAAGTTCATGTGTTTTATTCCTTTTTGTTATCTTAGCATCCAGTTGAGTGTCTGCCTCATAAAAGGCATTCAGTGAGTGTTTGATGTAAGACTGAATGTTTCCAGGAACAGGGAAGGCTTTTCACTGTATCCTCCATACTCTCTCATTCTGCTTCCTGTGTACACATTGCTTAAATAACTGTTCAGGTTAGAGATTTTGCCCTTGGGTGGGACTAATAATTGTGTCAATGGTCAGAGACCAAAGTGAAGAAGGCTATCCAGCTCACCCAGGATTGAACCCACAACCCTAGCTTTCCTTAAAGCATATGAGGAGATAGTCAGACTATAGTCTGAGATGTTAGAAGCAAATATTATGGAATCCATGTATCTCTGAAGGCCGGAGTCACCAAGTCTATATCTCTGACCATTGCGGGCATCCTAAGTCAGGGAATCCAGCCTGCAAGTGGGAGCCGGCACATCTTCTCCAATAAGCTTTTCTTACTTTCTTGGGAGGAAACCCTCCCTGGTTGTGGTTGGGGCTACAGAGAAAGAGTAAAGAGGGAATCATAGGATTGTGGACAAGTTACTCAGCTGCTCATGGCTTGTGGGAAGGAAGGAAGAGTTTGATCTGTCAAGACCTGCCCTTAGCTTTAATCCCACAGTGCCCATGCCCACCAATTCTACTTGTTTATTCTCTCCCTTTGCTGGTTCACCTGCACTCACCTGCAAGGACTGGGCCCAGGCATGGCCCCTGGCCCCAAGCATGCCTACCTCTGAGCTGCCTTGATTAAGTCCCACTGCTCATGCCTTCTGTGTTCATGGCAAAAGTTTTCAGTCAGGGATGATAATGAGGAGACAAGGCAGCCCTTGGGGCAGGGTTACCCATCAGCCCTAGACAAAAACAAGATCCAGCAACAAAGCCCATTCCTGTTGGCTGATGGCTCGGCATTGGCTGAGAGTCCAGAGAGCCTTCAGTTGGTCTGAACCAATGAAAAGCAGCCAAAGATACACTCTCTCTGGCCATTAAAGAGATATTTCCACCTACGATTGGCCCCAGGGTACTTCACCTCAGGGTTCTCCTATTGGCCTGGAATAGTATGCTGGCAGCTAGGGCACCCTGTGGTGAGCAGGCACCTACGTAGGCATGCAGTAAAGCACAGCCTGCTGCTGGGCACTCAGGGGACAGGCAGATAGAGGAGGAGGTATCAAGATCCTCTCTCTGCTTAACTGGTGACATCTTGGGGTCCACCCACTTCTCCTTTTTGTGCCTCTCCCCTCGGGCTGGGCCTGCTCGCTCTCCTGGTCCCATTCCCCAAAGGACTTCGATTCCCAGGTATGGTGGTGACTGGCAACACAGGGTAAGATGTAGCCTTTTCTTAGGGTTATTTGCATTGTTGTAGGGGATCCTGAAATCTGAAAAGTGGTGGTGGTCCAAATACATTGTAGGTTCATAGAATTTTGGTGCCAAAAGGGAACTTTGAAATAGTTCCCATTTTACAGATGAGGAAGAAAACTGAGATGGACTCCAAGAAGTAATAGAATTTGGTCAAAATCATATAGCTAGTTAGTGGCAAGTCTCCTGACCATAGGCAAGGGCATTTCTGATGCATCACAAATGAATCTTAAACTGTGGTATTTCATGAACATTTCTGCTGTTCTTCAAACCACTGGTTTTCTGTTCTTAGGAAAGTACTAGTTCCACGGGGGAGATCTTCAGATCACAAATTAATGGCTTAATTAACATTTACAACAAGTTTTTGGCTGTGTCTTCAGTGTATGAAGAAGGGGGCTTGTGACACAGGCTTGCTCTCTGTTTACCCTCTTTTTGTGATTACCAACCCACAGTAGTGAATTGACTGTGACTAGGGCTCTGGAGTCATGTAATCAGCTATCTAGCTAGGAAGCTGTACAACTGGTGACTCTGGCCACTAGCACCGTGATGTTTGAGCCATCACTGTTCAAGATGCAGCAAAGAAGCAAGTCAGTTACTAAGTGGAAAAAGGTCTGAGTCTAAGCTACTGCCATATCAATACCAGTGCTTCATTTTTCATGCATTTAGCCCTCCAAATTCCCTTTAGGTTAGAGACCTGGGTTTATTTGTTCATATATTAGGTGGGACCCTGAACAGTCCTGAAATCCTGGCCCTGGGTAGCTCTGTATCATCAACAACAATGATAAGCATAAAGGGTTTGGGATTCCTCAATCCAGCTTTCCCCCATTGTGTCTGTTTTCTTCATGCTTCTACCTTTCTCATTCTCCTTTTTCATATCCTTTAAAGGCCAATTTAAGTCCTGCCTTCTCCAGGAGCCTCCACTTATAATGCTACCCACATCAATCTTTCCCTCTTTTGGATTCTTACTGTCTTTCCAGCCTATCCCTCAAAGTGACATTTCATTATATTCCATTTGTATTTATCACTGTTGGTTCCATGTATATCAGCCTCATCTTCTCAACAAGAGTATAAGTTCCATAAAGGCAGGCTACACATTTTATCCTTGCTAAGTGTGCCCCACAATATCTGGTGGATGTTCAAATTAGACTAGAATGATAGCTTTTTTTTTTTTTTTTGTGGTGACATGGGAAATGCTCACAATATACTTAAGTGTCTAACTCAAAATACAAAAGTCTATGATCACAATTTTATAAAGACATGGAAAATAAAAGCAAGCAAGCAGAAAGGTAATACACTCAAATGTGTAAGAGGTGGGTGGGATGATAAGTGAGTCTAAACATTTATATATTTACCTAACTTTTCAAAGTTTCAACAAGGAGCGTGTATTACTCTTATGGGAAAAAAAGACAAAGATTATTTAAAAGAGAATCATAGATTTATGAACTCTGGAAAGCAGAGCAGAAAAAGACGGAAGAGCTCATGTAAGTCCTGTCTTACTGTTTTAAGATTGAAAAGCCTGGGGCAGAGCTATGGGAGATGCCTACCTGGTGACTCAGTTTCCATATTCCAGGAGCAAGCAACCCAGTTTTCTGGAGCTCTAAGGCTGAGCCTCCTAACCTCTCCTCAAATCCACCTTCCCCTGAGCTTCTCCTCTAGGCATCGGTCCTGGAAGTGGCTGCGTGGTTTTCTCCTGATGAGGTCTCCCATGATTCTTTGGTGTCTCCTGGGTGGGGGAGCCTGAAGCTTTGGCTTTGACTCATGCTCGAGTCCCTTGCTAGCCTCTCCTGGAACTCACTGCTTTGCCTCTGAAGCATCCCAGGACAATAAGCTATAGTATCCACACTCCCAGGTGGCTGGAAGTAAAAAACACCTAACTGTACCCTTTCCTAGAAATATATACTTACTGCACTCTGAGTACTTGCTGGGAAGGGTGATCTTGAACTAATTCCACTCAATACCTTTGCAAAGCCTTGCTGAGAACGATACTATTTAACGAGGGCCACCTGAAATTGGTGCTTGAAGCCCATCCATTCCTTTCCAACTGGACCCAACAGACTAGCCCCAGGTACTTGCCATACCCGTAACTTTCCCTTCTAGTTAGGCCTACCCCACTCATAGCCAGGAAAAGGGGCTGGATGGATGTTTTATGCAGAAGAGTGGCCCAGGGATGGCCACTTGACCCCAGGCAGGCCATCCATGTTCTGGTAGCAGACCTATGTGGTAGATTTTTCTACTAGTGTTCCTCTTGCCAGCGGTGGAATCTGATGTGCCCACAATTGGTTAAAGTGATGAAGACTCTCGTTAAATGCACATTTGTCACTTGGGATGATAAACACATGTAATTCATTGTGTCTTTCTATGCTTCCATCCTTCCATCCATCCACCAAACATGCATTGGGCTCCTATTTCTTATTTTCACTTCCCAAACCACAAAGCTCTGAAAACCAAAAACTTTCTCATAAGTTTGACGTTAAAACTCATTTTAACTTATATTATGATAGTCTTTCTTTATCCCACTTAGTGTGAACATCCATATATTTCATGACAAAAATATTAATGTATTTGATTATGGGGAGCTATGCCGCAACCTGCGAGAGGTGTTACGTAATATTGGCAAATACACATGATTACCTTGATAAAATTCCCCAAATTCTGAATTTTGAAACATCTGGCCCCAAGGATTTGAGATAAGGCACTTTAACCCTATAAGATCTAGGGAGGGGGAGGTGGTAGATACCCTACCTGAGTTGGCCAGGAACAGAAGAAACCACTCAGTGAAGGGAGTAGGCATTCAAGTCTTTAGAGAGAGAGGGCTTGCTCAGGTTCAAGCCAAGGAAATCCAGTTGGGTCACTCAGCCATTAGTCCATAAGGAAGGAACAGGGCTGCAAACAGAAGACAGAATAAAGACTCAGGAGAAAGATGGAACTGAAATGGAACAAGAATAGTTTGAGAATGGGGAAATGAGAGGAAACTAGAAAGCAGTTGGAACAAGGTGTCTTTAACTGCAGTCAATTGGCTGGTGGCTGTTAGGTACCAATTGCAGTCAGGTTAGCTTTAAAGTTGGAAGATTTTGGCAGGCAGATACTGAGAGAAATGAGACACAGCCTCTGTCCTCTCTTTGCCGAGAGTCTAGAATCTGCAGGGTCCTGAGAGAATGGACAGAAATTGGAGTCACATTAGTCTGAAACAAAGATTTGGCTTTGACTTTTTTCGATCTCTGTATTTTTAAAGCTTTATTTTTAAATTGTGAAATATGCCACACATAAAGAAAAGTGCATAAATCATAAATGCACAACTTGTTCAATGAGACACCTGTGTTAATTGTTACCCAGTTAAAAATAGAATATTATCAGCATCCCTGATGCCCTACTTGTGTCCCTTCCCTAATCATAATTCCTTTCTCCCCTACTAAAAGGTAACAACTTTTTTGACTTTTCCAAAAATCACTTCCTTGCTTTTATTTATACTTGTACACCTTAGCATACATTCCTAAACATTATAGTTTTGTCAGTTACTGACTTTTATGTAATAATTCAGTATGTATGCTTTTGTTTCTGGCTTCTTTCATTCAATATTATGTTTGTGAGATTCATCCATGTTGTTGCATAAAACTGATATTGTTCCTTCTCATTGCTGTCTAATATTCCCTTTTGTGAATATGCCACAATTGAGTTCACCATTCTACTGCAGATGGGCATTTCCAGTTTGGGGCTGTTTGACTAACACTACTATGGTTATTTTTGTTTGACTTTTGGTGCACATGTGCCTGCATTTCTGTTAGTAGTGGAATCACTGAGTCATAAGCACACATTCTATTTGCTGGATGCTGCCAGTTTTTCAAAGTTTGTACCAATTTGCACTCTTCCATTGTGCCAAATCATTATTAACAGTAAGTATTGTCAGACTTTTACATTTTAATCACTCTGGTGGGTGTGCAGTGGTATCTCATTGTGGTTTGATTTGCAATTCTCTGATGACTAATGAGGTTGAGCATCTTTTCATATGTTCATTGGCCTTTTGGATATACTCTTTTGTACAATTTCCATTTAAGTCTTTTGTCCATTTTATCCTACTAGATTGTCCTTTTCATATTCATTTCTAGGAGTTCTTTATGCATTCTAGATGTAAGCTCTCTGTTATATGTGGTACAAATAAATTCGTCAGCACTGTGGCTTCCCATTTAATGCTTTTTTGAGTCTCATTTTATTCCTGTAATTTCCATCAAGCTTCCCAGGCTGAAATGTCCCCCATTTTGCTAAGGTCCTAACAAGCTCACCTGGGCCCTGAGGGATAGCTCACTAAGGCTGCAGGGCTGTTCTCTCCACCTTCCCTTCCTTCTTCCCTCCCACTTATCTGCCCTGTCTCGCTCTCCCTTCCCTCAAACTTTGCCCATTCTTGGGGGGCTGCTTATTATTCACAGATGGATAGAAACAACCGTCTTTTAGCCATGGTGCCAAAACTGTCAGATTTGCCACATGCTATTAATACGTCAGAAAACCTTCACTCTGGAAAGCACTTGGAGATTATGTAGTTCTAATGACGAGGAATCGAAAGCTCAGAGAAATTAAGTGGCTTGCCCAAGATCATACTGCAAGTTAGTGGTCAACTTAGGACTAGAACTCAGGTCTCTTGCATGCATGCCCCAGCTTTTTCCACTTCATTATGCTAAGAAAGACCAGAGCACACAGCTGCATATTGACTGGGGCATTTTTTTTTCTTCTGAAAATGAGTGCTGTCTGTGTCTGTGTAACAACGTAATCGGTAGAGACTATGGCTCATGTCTGTCTGGACCCAGGTTGAGAGATCACATCACCTCTGCTACTTTCCCATCTCCTGGCTGTCAAAGCCTGAAGGACAACAAATGGCTTGAGTAATGAGATGAGTTAAGATAGTGTCTCCCACGCTGAATTATGTGCCAGTTCAGGACTACAGGATTCTGCCACAATCCATTTACACAAGAAATTAAATTGAAGATTGCAATGTAATATTCATATATTAAATCCTGGCGGACAATCAAAGTAATTAAGGCCAAATGTTCTGAATCATCCTGTGGCATCATGAACATTCTATTGCTGGGTTTTTAGAAGGACTTATTTCTACAACCAATTATCTTGGAAATCATTAAACCTCCTTTGGAATGTGAATAATTTGAAAGCTACCATGATACCCAGTGCTACTCAAACAACTTTGTCCCCATAAAAGAATAACTTTGCTAGATAGGAGTGCTGTGTAGGCAAGGAAAGTCTGATTTTCAAGAAGCTAAGGTTAAGGGATAGGAGCCAGTCTCTGACCACCCACCTCCCTGCATTGTGTTTTTCAAAAGGAGTGGCTATATTTCATCCTAAATTGAAGGAGTTAAACTGATGCAGGCTACTGGGCTAATCCTAGCTACAGACTGATCTGCTTGCTGTGTAGTTCTATGGTTCTCACAAATACATTCTACTGATTAAAACAAAGCAAAACAGAGTTTGGAGAAAGAGGATGGCTCCGTCTAGCCCCACAATGATGAATAGGGTCAATCTTCAGACCTTCTCCACCACACCCCACCATAGGCCACCTTGTCTCTTAAAGCTTCTCCACATACCCTCATCTCTTAGTCCCTGTTCTTCTCAGCTTCCCTTTGTCCACACCTCTGTTATGCCACTCATCATAAAGTCCTTGAGTTATTTGTTGGCTCCCCTTCTGGAGTAGAAGCCCTTCAAGGGCAGGGCCTATGCTCTAATCTTTCCAGTGTTCCCACACGTGGCGCAGTGCACATGTCAGAGAAGGTGCTTTGCGTATGGTTGGTGCATGTGTGAAAGTCTAAATATATAAAAGACAAATGATCAAGAGAACTCACAAACGTATATAAATGTATCTCTGTTTGGGAATGACAGGCTTAGTGTCATGGCAGCATCAAAGAGAGGAACCGATCTTCCTTTCTCTTCCAGTAAATGTTTCAATTCTCTCCAAAACACAATGCTCTCAAACCATCACCAACAAATAAAACCCTATCATGGATAATGTGTAACTAAAAGATAAACAAAAAGTATTAAATTAATTTGTACTTTTTCAGAGTTGTACTTAGGAAACAATCAAGTTATTTTACCTGAGCTAATTATAAGACTTCTTTGCGTCTTGAATATTGCATACAAAAAAAGGTCTCTGATTCATCAGTTTTGCCAGTGGGAATAATTAAAAGTGTGCATATATAGTAATATTCCTACCAAATTATTTCTTCTTATAAATATTTATCCATAGCCTAAGTTTGTTGATGCTGAGCAGCATCAGTATTCTTTGACTTTGGTTCACATACTGCCCCCTTGACTGTACCACAATTCTGATTCACAAATGAGATTTTTGGGAGATATTGGACTGCATTTTGTTCATGTCTCTATCCTTAGTTCTAGCACAGAGCTTGGCACAGAGCACACACTCTCTGTAGAATGAATGAATGAATGAATGGAATACTAAGGGAGGCAGTAGCCTTCAGGGATGATTTGTATCAAAGTGAAGTTGTACAAAGCAAGCCCCATTCACTGCTATTCTCTTTGTGACCTGTTGGCTACAGCATCCCTGAGCTTTTAGGGCAACCTGATCCACCCACCCAACCAGCATGCCCCTTTCAAAGGCAGTTGTGCTACCCCTGCATGTGCCCAGCACTAGCCAGAGGAGTTGGTGCAGTCTGTGTGTCAGCCCAAGCCAGGTGGACACACCACCACCTGTGGCTTTCCTGGGTGGGCATCTTGAGCCCACATGTTTCACATCATCATGCACCTACCTGTCAGTGCTGGAAACTGCACCAAGAAATATTGATACTGCACAAAATCATTAAACTGGGGCCATGGCTAAATACTTATTGGGGCAGACAGTGACGCCATGTTTGCTCAGAAAATTCAATCAAGTTCTGTGCAATTACTGCGGGTTTAGATTTGAACAAATTAGCTCTTAGTCATAGAATTTCAGAATGTCAGAGCTGGAAGGACCCTTAGAATTCATCCGGCCCTGTGTAACCCTGAGGTTTTCAAACTTCGCTTTTGCAAGAAACACTTTTTAGCCAAGGAAATCTTATGACTCTCCTCTTATTCGAGTAGGGATCCTGATGCGTAGCCTCCCCTTCTCATCTGCTTCAAACTGCAGAGGTGAAAAGGAAAGTCCAGTGAAGTTAAGGAGGATCATGGCATACTGGGGAAAAAAGTTCTAGTCTTGGAGTAAGCATAAAGACAGACTCCAACTCTGTCTTAGCCAAGGGACTGATATTCAGCCATTTACACTCATGCCTGAAAGGGGTCTTTTGGACATGATCATTTAAACTGGTGAGAGAAGTCTGTTCCCAGGAGGGGAGATACAGTAACTAACAGACCCTAGCAGGAGTGAGTTTATTTAAATGAAACACATTGCTACCAACCTTCACGAAGCCTAAAGGAAAATCCCAAGGGCAGGAGACCCAGAATGGTAAATGCCCATTATTAGAGTATTTCACAAAGGCAAAGAGAAGATAGGAGGAACGGAGCTAGGCCAAACCTCCTCCTCCCACCCTGGTGGATGTCTGCTTGTGTACCTGTCTATTCACATGTCCATCTTTTGAGGTGCCTTTGTGTCATCTTCTGCAGTGGTATATCTAGTTCCTTGGCAGTTTCTGCCTGGAGCCCATCCTGTGTTCAGGTTGGCTCTCTCTTTCTGCTGTGAGTCTGTCGCTGCCTACATCTCAAATCTTTCAGCTCCTCTGTGTCCAGATGTGCTATTTTTCATGTGCTTATTTGACTCAGAATGTGTGACTGTGTCTGACTGATTTTACACCACAAGAATGGCTAACAGTGAAAGTCGGAGGGAGGGAGAAAAAAACCATTTCTGGTCCTCCTAAAGACTTCAATCTCCTCTTCTATGTTTCTTAACATTTCTCACCTATTTTTTTCCCAGTATTCTTATCTCCCTCATCCTTTTTTCTTTCACTGTGTTCCTTTATCTCTGGTTGTTCTATTTTTATATTTCTCTATATACTTTTCTTTTGTATTTTATTTATTTCTTCCCTTTCTCTTCCCCTACTTGTTTTCTCTCTAGATTTGTGTTTTCCCATATATTTTCCTTTTTTCTTATTTTTTTCTTTCTCTATATAACTTTTCCCATTTTTGGGGATTCTTTCTGAGTCTGCTTTTGTTTATTTTTCTTCTTTTCTTTTCTTTTTCCTTCCTTCCTTCCTTCCTTCCTTCCTTCCTTCCTTCTTTCCTTCTTCCTTCCTTCCTTCCTTCTTTCCTTCCTTCCTTCCTTCCTTCCTTCATTCCTTCCTTTCTTTTCTTTTCTTTTCTTTCTTTCTTTCCCTTTTTTTTTCAGGGTTTCACTTTGTCACCCAGGCTGGAGCACAGTGGCATGATCATAGCTCGCTGCAGCCTTGACCTCCTGGGCTCCAGCGATCCTCTTACCTCACCCTCCTGAGTAGCTGGAGCTATAGGTGCACGCCAAAACACCCTGTTAATTAAAAAAAAAAAATTCTATTGATGGGGTCTTGCTATGTTGCCCAGGCTGGTCTTGAACTCGTGGGCCCACCTCTGCCTTTCAAAGTGCTGGGATTACAGGCGTGAGCCACCGCACTAGCTACTTCTTACTCTTTCTTCTTTTCCTCTTAGCTCCTATTTCTGGGTTTCTCTTTTAACTGTATTCCTTTTCCTCCATGTGTCTCTTTTCTGTGATCCTTTATTTTATTCATTTTCTTTCCCTGTCTTTCTCCATGTCCTGTTTTTCTGTTTCTCTTTCTCTTGCCCATTCTTCTCATCTCTCTGTCAGTACCTCCTTGTGTATGAATCTATCAGCCTCTTTTGTGCTTTGTTCTCCCCAAAGATGCTTCAGACATTAGGAGAGGGAAGGAGTTACCCTTTTCTGCCCTGGGCTGGGCTGTGGGTGGGTGGGGTTCATTATCTGTCTTTTCACTCAAGGATGGGTGGGGTCGTTTGCTGCTCCCTGGAACCTAACAAACACATCCTTGTTCCCCACCCCCAGGACCCCATCTGCAGAGTCACACTGTGACTCCAGCTGCTGCGCTGCTTGCATTCCCTGCACGTCCCATGCAGAGTGATGAGCCCCCAGGTGCAGTGGGAGAATTCATCAGCCACCTGACAGGGCTAACAATTTACTCCTGAGAAATAATCCATATCCAGATAATGGATCACCCCTGACTCCCTGAGACCATTTGTCTTGGCACTTAAATGGCACCAGAATCCAGGGGCAGAGCTAGGCACTGTATCCCAGGTTCATTGGTAGATGAATAGGCTGGAATAATAATGTTAAGAATTATGATAAGGAACACTTTGCATTTGCATGGTGCTTTTAAACTCTATAGATTTGGAGGAGATTAACCTTCCTTGGCTCATCTCTTTCGCATCTCACACACTGTGGACCCTGCTTGCAGATTCAGAAACAGGGGAATTTTAGTGACTCACCCAGTCTCATCTAGCCTGTTACTGGCAGAAATTGGAGGAAAACTGTTTCCTGACTTCCTGAGACTCTTTCCTCTGAATGCTACATGGCCTTCCAATCTCTGGGTCCCACTGTTTTTATCCAAGAAATGGAAGCCGATACTAAAAGACAGTATACTGGAAGGGTTCATAGATCTGGCTTTGAATCCTGGCTCTGCATTAGCTAGCTGTGTGGCCTTGGGCAGGCTGCTTACTCACTAGAAACTACATCCTCCTCTTTAAAGTAGGGATCCAAATAAACCTTCCTCGTAGGACTATTATGAGGATGAAGAGAAATTATGCATGCAAAGTGCTTATTATAGTGCCTTCCTTATAGTAAAAGCTCCATGAATGTTAGCTATGATTATTACTACTGCCTGTCTCTTTGCAGGATGCTAAGTGAACTCATACAAATGCATGAGAAAATTGGTCTAGAGGAGGGGAAGAGATAATTGGTGGCTTCCACATAAGTGTCCCTGAGGCCATTGATGGGGGAAGGGATGAGGAAGAGGGAATTCTGATTGCGGGAGGAACTACAGATTCTGCTTGGGGTGGGAGGTCCTGCCAGCTCCGGGAACAGCCAAAGAGAAGGAAGGAGATTGGGGATCTGTGTTCAGGCTCCAAACATATTTCATTGCTCGGCAGGATCAATTGTTGGCCTTCAGTCCCAGCCAGCTAAGGTTCCCGTTCTCAGGGTCTCAGCTGTTTCTGTTTCCCTGGGGTGGTTCCCTTTCCCAAAAACTGGACAGAGGAATATTTCTTTGGGGGAATATCGAAGCCCAAAAGGTTTTGTGGAAGGCCAGCACAAATGAAAAATAATGAATTCTTGTGCAGGAGCCTTTTGCGTAAATGGGAGTTCACAGTACAAATGTAAGAAATGTTATTAATATTCCCAATAATAACAGTAATGATCACTCTTTAAAGCTTGTTCTATGGAGTGCCACTGCTAGAGGTTGACACATCATCTTGGATGGTGCAAAACATCCCCAGGGTCCATCTGCATTCAGAACCACAGCCCACATTCTTCTCTCCCTTTACGGAGACCCCGCTCTCCCAGAGTCACACACATAATTTAGCCTTCGGTGAAATGATTCTGACGCTATAGAGGCTCCCTGGAGAATGGATGCTGTGCGGAGGCGGGCAGTGTGGGCTCCTGACTTCAAGCTGCAGCAAGGCGAGGAATTGATACATCTCCTAAGCTCCAAGGGCTCAACTCCTTTGGAGATGAGAAGGGCTTTGTCAAAGTCTGATGGTTATTAATAATTCTCTCAACTGAAGAGAGCCCCGTGCTTATCAATTGACAAGTATTTAGTGAGAACCCTCTGTGGGGGATCTAAAGAGGTTTGGCAGAGCTGACAATGTAGTTGAGGAGACAGACCACAGACATAGAAAGATTATTGACAATGAAAGCAGTCCCTTCAACAAAGAGATGCTAGCAGCCGAAGCGAAGTGGAAAAAAATGTAGAGTCAGGAGACCTGACATTACAATCTCTCTGAGACTTGGTTTCCCTATCCTCTTAGAAAGGCAGCCTGCTATCATTGAAAGAATATTCACTTTGGAGTCAGACCAACCTGACTTAAAATTTCAATTACCTCAGAAACTAACTAGGGGTCATTGAACCAGTTACTTAACTCCTATGAGGCACAATTACCTTATGTATAAATTGAGATATAATAATAGCCCCCACCTCATAATGTTGTGGTGAGAATTAAATGAAAGCACACATGTAAAACACTAAACATAATGCCTGGCACACGGTAAACATTTAATAATCTGTTCTTCTTATTATAATATGCAAGGGGAAAGGCAGAGAATGTTTGGAAATAGAAGGGTTTTATTTTCCTCTTCAGCTCTTTATATGCGTGACATTAAATTTCATATGAATGCAAACCAAAAAATACTTATATGTAAACAATAATTATAATATCACTGTATGATACCTTTTATATGCCTCCCCAGTATTGCTCACTAAACTTGGTATGATCAAATTTACAGAACAATGAAATAGCAGAGGAGGCAAATTATATGCTCCTTGTGATCTTGAATTCCTTTCTGAGCTTCAGTTTTCCCATCTGTATAATGTGGCTAAGAACACATACTTCACAGTGCTGTTGTGAAAATTAAATTAAAATGTGTATAAAGCACTTGGCACAGAATAGGCAGAAAACAAACATTAGCTCCCTCCTCTTCTCTCATCTATAAAAATGAGAATAAGAAAAAATCATCCTCACAGGGTTATGATGAGGATGAAGACAGGCAAATACACAGGAAATGCTTGTAAACTGTAAGATCTTCCATAATAGTCTTTACAGAACATTTGAAGTGTACCAGCCATTGTGCAATTAACAAATGTTAATCAATTAGGTAAACATTACTTAAGTGTCTACTATATGGAGGACACTATTTTAGGTATTGTGAGTGATCCAGAAAGATAAGGGCCATCAGAGTAGATGAGCCCCTCCACATAAGAATAGAGCATTGAGGACGGGACCTGAGCAATGCTCCCATTTAGGGTACCAAAGGAAAATACAGAGCTAGAAGGAGAAATCAGAGGTAAGAACACCAGTATAGCACAGTGTCGTCAGAGCCAAGGGAAGAGTGAGTTTCAATAAATAGAGACTTACAATGTAGCATTGTGCAGAGAATGAAAATCAAAATAGGACAGAGATGTGTCCCCTTGGAGTAGGCCTCCAGAAAAACATTGGTAACAGTATTGAGAGGGGCTGTGTGTGTGCAAATATGGAGGGGGTAGGAGCTGTCTTGCGTGGATGGCAGGAGTGTTTGGGGAAAAGTAAGGTGAGCATGTCTAGAATACTCTTTCAAGGTGTTAAGGACTAAGGCTGAGAAAGGAAGGACGGATGATAGCTAGGAGGGGCGCAGGGTTGGGGGAAGATTGTTTCCATATGGGAACGTTTCAATGTTTTTGTGGACTACGAGGAAGAAGAAGCCCACAGGGAAAGAAAAGATTAATAAGTAGATGACAGAGAGGATTACTGAACACGCAGAAGAAGAATCCTGAGAGATGAGACCTGGGAGTTTTGACTGAGAGCAGAGGCGTTTTCCATTAATAAGGAGAAAGAGATCATGGGGTAGCAAATGGCTGTCAAGTGGCCAAGAGGGCTAAGAGTTGACAAGGAGCCACTGCATCTAGAATTAGGAAGGCCTCAAGAGTGGAAGTGGAGTGGAAAGAGGTAAAATAGTGAGTTGATGGTAGACACTACACATTTGAGAAGTTTTGCAGACCCATGAGCAAGTAGAGCAAGGCTAAGTGAGAGATTATGCTTTATGGGGAGGTTTGAGATGTGCGTAAGAAGGAAGGAGTCAGTGGAAGAGAAGACGTAAAAGAGGGTCAGAGGTTTCTTGGTGACTGAGGTGGCAGCAGCAGAAGGGGCCGAGCTTCAGAATACTAGTGAGGAGAACCCCAGAGAGGATCCTTTTTTCCTTTGAGGTGGGAGGAAAGGACAAAAAAGCCAGAGGAACCAACATTCTGCACCTGGTCCTTGAACCTGACCTTGGACACTGTTGACCCCAAAACTTTCAGGGCATCTCATGATCACTGAGTAGATTTGAGGGACTGTCTCTGAGGACAGAAAGGTGTGTGATTTGGAGAATATACTTGTGGCTTTTTCCCTAGGGAGATGGCAGAGCGCTGTAGCCCCAGTCCCAGGATACCAGGCCCCAGAGCCTGGTCCAGTGAGGAGGGCCTACAGTCCATGACCTATACCCATGTTACACAATCTCTTCCTTCCCTGTCACTGAAACTGCCACCCCAGAGCCACTTTTAAAAATGAAGTCAGGGTCCACAGTCACTCAGAGACTTAAGTGTTCCTCTATTTGTTAAGGCACTGGGGGCCTTAAGTTTCTTCTGGCCAGAAGTTTCCTTATTAGGGGCAAAAGGAAAGGCTTTCTGAATATACCCTGGTCTTCACCTATTCAACATGTGTGCACAGCCTGCCAAATGCATCAAATGGCCGTCCTGCCACTTGACCCAGCGTCAGCTGCAGCCCCTCTTCTCCAGCATGGCTGCTCTCTGGTCCTAGGCAGATGCATCTCTGATGACACCTTCCTGCCTTACCGCTTAGTTTTCAATCTCATAACTCCCCTGGGATCTGAAGGGTAGAACAGCAGGACAGTTATAAGCCCTGGTGCTTGATAGCAGGAGAGGGTGTTGGGCCACAGAAGTCAGAAGAGGGGGTCCTTGGGCGGGGCCCAGACCCAAAGTAGCTCAGAAGATAAAGTCAGTCCTTGGTATCTTTTGTTCTAGGGCCAATTTTGGTGTTCTTAGGCCTGGGATGGAGGAATGCAGGGAGGGAAGGGCAAACAACCCCTTAGTTAGGGAAACCTAGGGCTCTGGAGCTAGCCTTGCATCTTTGTTTAAGGCGTGGGTTGTCCCAAGATTGAGTTATAACGGAGAAAGGCCTATTTGCATTGACAAATGGCACTTAATGAAGGGAATGATTAAACGTGAGGAAGCTACAGGCTCAGAAATGTCAGTGGTTGTTGTACAAGAGAATTCCTTTATTGCACGTTCCTCTCCCCCTTCTCCCTCGTCCTTTTTGTCCCCTCCCGCTATTGCTCATCTTCCTTCTCCTCTGCCCTCTTCCTGCTTGCTTCATCCACCTCCACCCACAGCAACTGATGAGATTTCTCATGATCTACAGTCAAATGCCATTATCCCGACAGGCTCACGAGGGTCCACCTAAGCTGTCCCATGAACCAATCCTGTGAGTAGACAGACCAGGGGACGCAGCGGGCAGGCAGCCCCCTCACGAGTAATGGCAGTTAAACCAATAAACCAGAGTGGCTGTCCCTAAAATAATCAATAAATCACTTGGGGTCCAAAAGAGGTGGAAAGCTCCCCAGCAAACAGTGCTCAGGATATTTTCCATGACCTTCTCTACCTTGAATGTCCATGGCACACTAGCCGGGTGGGCCAGGACTGACTCTGCTCTCAAGGTGCCGCTCCCAGATTCCGCCTGGCCCTCTCAGTTTCATAGGGAGGTAATTCATTCCAATGGGATGTGACAGGTGCCATCTTCAGGCGCCTGGCTCAGATCCCAGCAGCAGGGACTGTCGCTGACTGCAAATCCCCCAAGTGCCACGCTGGTCTGAAGAAAGCAAGCCCTGGGGTGGGCAGATGACCTTTCAAGAACCCAGGAAGCCAAAGTGGGATAGCAGTGTGATGTAATGGACCGAGCCCTGGACTAGGATGCTGGACACCTGGCTTTTAGTCCCTTTTCAGCCACTAACTTGCTAGGCGATGTTGGGTAAGTCACTTTCCCTTCCTGGATCTCAGTGCCCCCTTCCCACCAGCCCCCGTGATGAGAGGAGGTTGGACTAGCTTATCTCTAATGGCACTTTCAACCCTGATAAGCAAGTTTTGAAATTAAAGGAAACATTATTTTAGGAAAATTGCCAGCTCTAATTAGAATTTGTTTAAGGACTCCTCTCGGGCTCTAATTTAAGCTGCTTTGCCATCAAATCCTTCACCCTAAACTCCAATGCAGTACAGGCAGCCACTTACCAGCACCCAAGCTCCATCTAAGACATCACAACCACTCACAGGTGTAACCTTCCCCTCCAGCGGAGCTAGTTCTGTGTTTGGGGCCAGGTCATCCTGATGGAGTCCTGAGGTAGAGCCCTGTGGGAGGGATGTACCACTAACTCTCAAATTTTAGAGTAAACCGGTGGAGTGGCTGCCTGGGAGGAGATTCCCCTTAACTTTGTATTTTCAGACTTTTAAACATAAGGTAAATTTGAAAGAACAGCACAATAAATACTTGTGTGTGTGTATATACATATGCACAATAAATTCTCTATATAATATAAAGATATATATTTATCTATCTATATAATATGAATATATAAACATATAGAGATAGCGAGAGAGTCAAATATATATATATATATATACACTTGAAAATATGTTGCAGATATCATGACATTTCATGACTAAGAATGAAATGTTCTTAGCTGGGGAGATTCTCAGGCTTTCTAAGGGCTTTGGAATTCTCAGCAAGGTGAAAGTCTCCAAGTTTTGGAGTCCAGGGGAGGGGTCAAGAGACATATAAGATCTAAGGCCAGATTTTAGGCTGGATATGGCTAGTGTGAGAGGGAACCCTGCACAAAAGAAGGAAGCACAAAAGTGGTTCAAGAACAGGTTCCAAACAAACAAAAAAGGCAGTGACTTTAGGCAAGTCACTCCCCTTCCTCAAACTTCAGTTTCTTCCTCTATAAAATGAGGGTTGTGCTAATCTCTGTCCTGCCAACCTCCCAAAGCTGTATGCAATTCAGATTGAAAATACATATGAGAGTACGTCGGGAGCTGATACACTTAAATATATAAAGGCAAGTGCTTTGCAGGGATGACCTTCAGAGGTAGTAAAGCCCAGGAGTCTATGGTAATACATAGAAGTGGACAGTCCCCCTGCTGAGCCCCTAAACTCTTGTTATCAGAAGCCATAGAATTTTCATCTAGAATGGAAATGTCAGTGGCTTGCATGTCTTGTAGTTTTTCAAAGGCATAAGCACACACTTGAGTTTTTTCTAGTTCTTTTTTCAGATAACTCCATTTTCTTATTGATTATGGCACAAAACTAAAAGAAAACCTCCTCATGCTTTTTGTTCTTTCTGACTTTTTTTTCTGTGCCCCCCTTAGTTCCCACTATTCTCCCTACCCCACCCTGTCGAGACTTCTGGAGTTGGAAAATTCTCTCATCCTGCCTACCCCTAGCTCAAAGAGCAAAATGCTTTACAAAATTAAGTGAGCATTTGGGATTTTTAACTTGATTTTATCTTTTCATTCAACCAGAGGGGTATGTGTGTGGGAGATGCACTTGTCAACTAAAAGCAATTTTTCTGCCTCCTTGGGGACTGAAGCGTAATCGTTGCTCTGTCTTTCTGGTGTCAGGATGAAACTTGCATTTTCCTGAGTGGTGTCAGCACACTGACAGACAGCTCCTGGGATCTAGCAAGGAGTACCGAAAAAGAATGGGCAGGGGGCAAGAGATGTGGAGGCTGGTCTCAGCTCATGTCTTCTCCCCTAGGTGACTTTGGGATAGTCACTTACTTTGCCTCACTTTTCTAAATCTAAGAAAATGGGAATAATTCTCTCCCATATCTACCTCACAAAGATGGTGCCAGGACTTTGTCAGGTTTCAGTGATATGAAAATGTTTAGAATTAATAGAGCTATGGGGAAAAAGTGCTGTGGAAGGAGTGTACCCCTAGAAATGCTGTTAAGTAGCTAGAAAGGAACTTCAAGATTTCTCTGTATAACCCCATTTGAGAAATGAGGAAACTGAGGCCCTTCTGAGGTTCAAAGCGGTCCCCTGAAGCACCCATGATTTAACTGACACGTTTACCATTTGCCCAGTTAAGTCTTTCACAAATAGAAAACCAGGGAGGCAGGGTCTTGAGGCCCTGGGGCTTGGAGTCCCTTTTACAGAACAAATATGATCCCTGTGCGCTCTGTGTGGACCTTATGATAGGGCTTCTCAAAAGGACATGCTGGGGGGGGGGGGGCAGGGTGCTGATCTGCCAATTCCCTTCATGGGCCCAGAGATAAGTACTTTGTTATCTCATTCCTGAAAATGCAGAGACTTTCCTAACAATCTGTAGAGCAGAGGTGTCCAAGTTTTTGGCTTCCCTGGGCCACTTTGGGAGAAATGTTGGGCCATACATAAAATACACTAACACTAATGATAGCTGATAAGGTAAAACAAACGGCAAAAGAATCTTATAATGTTTTAAGAAAGTTTACACATTTGTGTTGGGCCGCATCCAAAGCTGTCCTGGGTTGCATGTAGCCCGTGGGTCATGTGTTGGACAAGCCTGCTGTAGAGGGAGGTGGGCGGCAGGACTGAGATTCCCACTTCATAGAGGAGGAGCCTGAGGCTCATGTTGGGAAGCAGACACACATTCACCCAGCCAGTCAGCCAGTAAGTCCAGCCTCACTCTTGGTATTTTAACTGCCCTTTCCACTGTGCTCTCTTGCCTGATGCAAGGAACCCAACAAGCAGAAAGTTCAAATGAAATAATCTGACTGGGAAGTGCTATGTAGACACATACTCAAGGATTCTTAGAAAATCCAAATGAATGACTTGTATGGAGTATGCTCATTTTGAACACACCTAGGCCCTGTGAGGAGTCAAGTTTCAAGGTTTGGTCAATTTTCCATGCTATGTATTTCCCCATGCACCCAAAAGAAGTAGAGTGGGGTTAAAGTGACCAGTTTCCCCGTTTGGTTGCCCCAGTGTTTCTTGTGGCTAGGGTGCCGCAGTGTTCCCTGTAGCTAGGGTGCAATGGGAGGGTTTGCAGGGAAAGACTTCTTTCTTCTACATTAGAGTTTCTCTAGCTTTAATGGGCATAAAACCCTCATGAAGGGCCTGTTAAAAGTACTATTTTCTAGTCTCCATGCCCAGAAATTCTTGTTTAGTAGGACTGGAGTGGGATCAGGGAATCTGCATTGTTATATGACATTCCAAGTGATTCTGATGCATCTGGTCCAATGGATTGTACTTTGGGAAACACTGATCCACGACAAGGTTTAAGGGCCTTTAATTCCTACAGTCCCATTTAAGTAGCAATTATATGCCCCGGTGTCAAGCACTTTTGGGCTTCAGGAAAAAAGTTAAGAAGGTCTGAAGCCTATCTTCTAAAAGTCAGCAAACCCCCAGATTCACTACATCATTGTGGCTAAAGACCTCTGGGAAGACAATGACCCAAGCTAGGTGCAGGATACTTGGCTTTTAATTGTAATTACAATAGAAGACGCTTAAGAAGCAGCAAACTGTCAAGCTGTAGGTCTTGGACTGTCAGAGTGAGGACAAAGATGTCCTATGTGTCCCTTGTGAGCACATACTGTGGGATGAGGATTACAGGTCCAGGCTAGCAAGTTCCTGGCTGCTCAAGGGGGGCACTAAGAACTCCTAGGTCCTCAGAAAGGAGGAGTCATAACTTGTTACGTGCCCCTGCACAGGAAGGAAATTCTGCATTTTACTCACAGGCCAACTTTCTCAGCCTTTTCTGGGTCACCAAAGCCAGCCCAAGTGCCCTGTGCCACTGGCACAACCCCAACCTAAAGGCCCTCGTCATTCCCCTGTCTAGCCTAGTCCTTTATTCAGCAGAGACAAAGTTGTAGATTTTTTTCTAAGTAGGATTTTCTAACTCCAGAAAATAATATATGTTTATTAAAGAAAAACTGGAGAATACTAAGATATGAAAATAATAAAACAGTTAAAAATTGCCCATAATTGCATTACCTAAATACAATCACGACTCAGATTCTAGTGTGTTTCCTTTTAGCCTTTTATTCTGTATATAGGTTTATTATTTATTTGTGCTGTTTATATTACAGTGTGCACACATTTTGCATCCTGCCTTTTTTTCATTTAAAAGTATCATATGCGTATTTTCAGATTATCATATAAGCTTCTAAATTATACACTTAAAAATAATTGCATAATAATTCATTGAGTGAATCAACATTATTTGCATAGCTCAATATCTGGCACCTAGAGGACATTTGACAAATATTTGTTGTATGAATTAATGGATTGATGGATGAATGCATTTCCTTATTATGTCTATTATGTCCTTCTACCCCAGGACATTTAGTTAAGGATAAAGATTTTCAAAGGGAATGTAACACTAAGTAATTAAGTGGCAGAGTAGGCAAGTCAAAGAAAAGGGACAGGGCAAAACTGCTAACTTAGTTACTAAATCAATTTTTTAAACACTTCTGACCTCTGTATTTTCTCTTCTCTTTTTTCCCAAAAGAGTAGATGCTTTGGTCCACCTGGAGCTTTTTCCATAGCTATTAATATACCCATTTTACAGATGAGGAAACTAAGCTTCAGCGAGATTAAATAGCCCTCCCAAGATTACATGGCTAGAACACAGCAGAATTGAGCTTCCAATCTAGGTTTGTGAGTTTCTGTAGCTTTGTTCCTTTACTACATTACACCTCTTGAGGAAAAGGCAACAAAGAAGGACAGCTGTCATGGGTTTGTACCTCATGTAGAGCTGCCCTGGAAGCAGAGCAATTTCAGTTTCCAAGGACTCTTGGATTGGACCAGGCAGGCAGATTTTGTGCCATGAGGGAGCCCAAAAAAAGCTCATTCAGTTGGGAAAAAAAGGAACCCATTGAGGCCCTTTCAAAAGCTGGTGCTGGATAAGCTCATGGGAAGAGGTAAGGCTGAGATTTCAATATCCCGGGCCTGAAACTGGACATTTCTAGATGTCAGGCTTGTTTGGCTTGGATGACTAAGTATTTGTAAAGCAGAAATTGGTAAAAGAGCAGATCTGGTGAGTGTTTGTTGTCTGTGATTGCTTTTAGAAAACAGATAAAATTGGAAATGATTTAGAAATTGGTACAAAGGCAGAGAGGTACCATGTTTCCCAGAAAGGAAGGGAAATGAGTGGAATACCTTTAAACTCCGAAGATAGCTCTGCTTTGCTAAGAATTGTATGGCAAAGTACAGGCAATTTTTCCATTTTATGCACCCCTTTTGCCGCGTTAATGCTAATATCAGTGGTTAGCAAAGCAAATATCATAACTGTTCTCCCCACTGGATCCCATGATTGAGGCTTCCACTCCTCTGGCCTGCAATCGAGATGTTGGAAGAAGATTTTCCATATTTCTTTCTACCTCCTCACTAGCATTTTGATCAACAGAGCCCCATTCTCCCAGTGGAGAAAAACAAGGCACAGAGTCATGTCTGTACAGCTACCAATGGCGAATTGGGAGAGAAATTAATTTGGGCCCCTGGGCTTGAAGTAAAAAGGAAATTTCGTTTAGACGCCCTTCCTGCCCAATGTGATCCATCTCTGGTGGCTGCTTCCACCCCAGGATTTGGGGGGCAGGGCTGTTTTTACCACCACCAGAGGCCCCAAACACTGAACCCATTGTGGCATGTGCTCCCATATGTATTTAAAATGTAAAAATACAAAGCCATAAAAGAAGTGTAAGAAAATCCAACACAGTACCACCCCCCGTTGAAATATCAAATATCAAATTCTTTCTAAAAATAAATGTTGGTCCCCCTCCCATATCAGTGCCCTGAGCAAAAGCATTGTCAGTGGAATCTGTAAGTCGGCAGCAAGTGGGGGGTACCCCATATTTGTACATACTTGACACTGGGTTCTTTTATCTCAGTTGATGATCAACCCCCTCAGTACAAATGTTCCCAGGCAGGAGAGCATCTCCCTCTTCCCTGCAGAATTCCCAGGACAAGGGAAGTAAGATTACTCTCAGATATGGGGCTTCTTGGGGGAGGTGGCAAAATCATTTTTCCTACTCACATTCTAGAACAGAGTAGTGATTTAAATCAGACTTGGAGCTACTCCGGGCTGAGGTGATGACTGCCCTAAGAGAGGGGTTAAGGGTGGCGGTGGGAGGGTCCCCAAAGGCTGAGACATCAACTCCCCTTTAGATTCAGGGATCCTGGGGGACACACTGCTTCCCGCTTAGACTAGGCCTCTTGAGGGCTGAGATGACGCTCCGCTAAATCGTGGAGTTTTCTAGAGCTTGGGATACAGTCTCGTCCTCAGATCTGAGGCTCCCTGGGACAGGTGCGCTACCTCGCCTTCAAATTCCAGCCTTTGGGGACAGGCCTGCTTTTATGTGCCCAATCAAGGGCTCCTGGGGAGGGGGTGGGGGACAGGGACTTTCCCTCCCTCTCAGATTTGGGGCTCACCAGGGCTGAGATGGCGTCTCCCCTCAGGCTCTGGGCTCCCTGGGGTAGGGGCAGGGTCCCGCCCTCAGAGTCAGAGCTTCCTGGGACAGGAGCTGTGTGTCTCGGCCTCCCTTCGCGTGGGGCAAGGGGCTGCAGGACCAGCGGCCTCTCTTCTGGCGGGGGGGGGGTTCCCCTGAGGCCCTGCCCCCTTCGTGACATGCTCGAGGTGTCCGGTGACCGAGACACTCTTAGCTGGGTGCAGGGTGCGGCTCAGGGCGTGGTCACCGGGGGCTACTTAGGGCGGCCAGTGCGGGGGACGACGCAAAGGTTAACTGCGAGCTGCCGGGCACTCAGCGCGGGTCATGGCGTGGATACTGGACTGCCTTTTCGCCTCGGCCTTTGAGCCCCGCCCCCGCCGTGGTGAGTGGGGCCCACCGAGTCGGGGGGCTGGGGTGCTTGGCCGGGGGCGGCCGGCGGCTACAGCCCCGGCTGGGCGCCCTGGGGCTTGGTTGGTCGCCCCCTTGCCTCCCTTCCTGCTGGCTTTTAGCTAATTGTTCCTGGCTCAAGGGACTGCCCCGTCGAGGCCCCGCATAAATCACCAGCTTTGCCGGGAACCGCGAGCAATCGCACTAATGGCTCGGCGGTACGCGGGACGAGCGCGTGGGCGGAGTCGCTGGCTCAGCCGCCCGCAGGGACAGCCAGAGCCTTGGGGCCAGACGCGCAGGAGCGGCGTCCCGCAACTCAAGGACCCTAAAGGCCCAAGGATGAATGTCCCTGACAGGGCAAGCCAGGCCCCAGGGATCCTGAAGGAGGCGGGGGTTCATTTTGCCTTGAAGTTTGTCCCCTTGTCTCAGTCTCAAACACAGAATATCAGCAATGGATCCCCCAGAGTCGTCGAACTTAACTCCTTCATTTAAGAGATGATGACACTGAAGATAGGAAAAGCCTGCCCAAGGTTACCCAACAGGTAGGCAGCATACATGGGTCAGCTTAGGCTCTGCCAGCTGCCCACTGCCCCAGACTGCCCAATAGTGGACCCCTGGGGTCTTTAGTCGCGGTCTTTCCTTGGGTACTTGAGATCAGTGCTTGGTTTCCCTATTTCTGTGGAATTGAGGACACAAGTGTGCAAAGATCACAGCATCGGCATATGTGGGTCACATTTCACCCCTTTTCTGGAACTGCTTCTACAAAGTACATTTTGACAACTGATTATATTTTCATCCTTAAAGTTTCAGGAGACTGATATTTTCTTTTTGACGTACCCCAGGACCCCCACCCATACTGTCCTTCACTCCCCCTTGATAAGCCCCACCTCCTTCAGGCTGCCACCTGCCCCCACAGCCACCTGTTTTTCCATAGTCTCCACCTCCAAAATCTATATTGGTGAGAGTGCGTCATTGGGCACCAGCCATAGACCAAACCTGGGGTTGTCTCCTCTTTCCTCTGCCCCCTGACAGGGGGGGGAGGGAAGTCAGGGAGAGGAGGGGCCTCAGCAACTTAGTTCAGCAGAGACCTGTTTTTAGTTCTTGCCAGCCCCAACACCCTACTGAGAACCATCCCAGGAGTTTGACCTCCTGCTAAAAGACTACGGCATGCTTAGCCAGTTCAAGTACAGCCTAGAGCCAGCAACAAGATCTCTGAGAAGGAAAAAGAACTGCATACACACAGAGTTTAATTTTTTCTTTTACATATTTTTAAGGTTTATATGATCCCGGTGAATCAAAAATATAAGGGAGTTTTATAAGATGTCTTCTGAGGCCTTACTGCTCTAACAGTCTACCCTGAAAAAGAAGGTGAGGGAAACATTTTGCCCTTGCTTGGACTAGAAGGTCGTCATGTGACTCCAATGAGATCAAGGACATGAAGGCTTCTTTATGAATAACCACATAGGAGGGAGTCCATATTACACCAGGAAGCCCACTCCCATCTGAAAATAGCAATGTCTATTAGAATTAGAAGGCTTTTCCTTAAACTGAACCCCAAAACCCAAATCTATGTCCTGGGAGCTTCCACCTTCTGGCCCTGGCATTGACTTCCGTGGTCCTCCTTCCTAGGAAAGAGTGCTAGCTCTCCCCATTGTCCCACCCCTAACTCACCCTGTTCTTACCTAGGCCAAACTTCCCCAGTTTCTTCATCTGTTTAACATGTGACATAGCTTCAAGGCCCCCACCCATGTCTACCTGCTTTTCTTTGAACATGCTCCAACTTATAAATGTCCAATGACCAGGCCAAAAGAGGTTTTCCAGCTGTGCCCCTATAAATATAGTCCTGGATGACTGACTTTCCCTCTTTTGGAAGCCTACGCCACACCCAAGGTACACACATGCGTAGTCATAAACACACACATAACATACACATTACCACACCTATGCATGCCCACGTGCAAAGCCATGAACACACACATGCCTCACATGCACTACATACTTTCTACACACAGCATAATATACTCACATTACCCGTGTATGCACCGCTCGCAAATCCCATGCACAGCCACACAGTTCACACAAAGACTTTATTTACATTGAATTACTTTCAACGAAAGCTACTCTTTTTCCTTAAGTAAACCCAAGTTCTTTTCAGAGTCTCCGTTCTGTATTTGGTGTTTGAACTCAAGTGTAAGACCTTATATTCGCTGCTGCATTTCTAGTCTAGTGGGACCTATTCCCCAATATACCCCTGCAGCACACCACTGCCTACATCAGCTTTACTACTTATACAAGAGCAGCTGATATATGTGAAGCACTTCCCAAATGCTGGGCCCTTAGGCTCAGTTCCTTACATATATAATCTCACTTAAGTCACAGGGCATCACTTTGAAATAAATAATCTTTGGGTAGTTTTTTGACTGGGCAAGAGCTCACTTCATTGCACTTCCCCTGAGAAATGCTGTACAATGTGAAGAGTAACTTAGTGGGTAACTATTGATATTCTGCAGGACTGTAATTGCCTTGGTGCCTCCCTTCAAATGTCTTTCAGAAGTCTTCAGGCATCAGAGATGGGGTTGGGGGAGGAAGCTGTCACCTGACTGGGAAGAAGTGGGACAGTATCTAAATGTTCCTTCATCCCCATTACACTTGCCCAAGAGATAGTTGGTATGTCACAGTATTTTTTTTTTTTTGAGGGGCAGGTTTATTTTGTCTTCATTAGAATATCATCACTCTTTTATTGATGTTTGCTATTTTTTTGTTGTTTCAACTCTTTTTTTTAAAGAAAAAATTTACTTTAAATTCTGGGATACATGTGCAGAATGTGCAGTTTTGTTACATAGGTATACATGTGCCATGGTGGCTTGCATCAGAACAATTTTTTGAGGGTGACAATGGGCAATGGGCAACCATAGGAAGGCACTTGGAAGAGGCATCATTGAGATCTGGGAGGAAAGAGGGCCCAGAAAGGCCTTCTTTCCCAGGGAAAGAGACAGCACAATTGACCCACTTGAAATTCTCTCCCCAGTTCACTCTTGGCATTGGATTTGGCCTCAAACAATTGGACTTCTGTAAAGCAGCCAAAGCTCTAAAGCTGAAGGGACCCTGGGGCCCACTTTACATACAAATTTAATCTTTTCTTGGAGATGGGACCGAATCGATTTGCTGAGGCCAGGCCTAGTTGTGCTGCAGCAGGATCAGTTTCCAGAGATGGGGCGTGACTGCCAATGAGACACCCCATTCTCCAGGTCAGGTCCTCAGATAAGCACCCCCATTCACCAATGGCAGGACTTCCCCAATTTTCTTTATTACTTGTTTGTACCTCAAAAGACATTTCTCCCAGAGGAAAAAAAAATGTGATGCTCTAGAGCTTAGCCCACACTTTACCCATCGTGAGGATGAAATACAGAATCTGTGTGATGAAAACCGGCAGAAAATAATACTCTTGCAAATGTATCTCAGACTCCAGCAGTAGAGCTGACATTTATCAAGCTTAAATATCAAATGACGGAAAGCATTGAGCACTGATAGAGCAAGAAGCAAGACACCAGGTCCCTGAGGGTGATTATGGCAACGGTGAAAGTAACCTTATTCCTTTTTTTCCTACCTACTACGACAACCTAAATGTCCAACAATAGTGGAATGGTTAAATAAAATCCATGACATATCCACTTGTTAGATTGCATAGAATCATAAAAATTATTTTTGCCAAGAATAGGTAACAGCATAGAAAATGGTATGATTATATATGTAACAACATAGAAAATGGTATGATTATAACTGTCAAATATGCATTTTTGAAAGACTAGAAAGAAATTGACAATAAGATAAAGTTAGAGAATCTATTAAGGTGGTGGCATAATAGCTATTTCTCTCTGTTTTCTAAAGTCTATGAAGTTTGTTCTTCAATTACTAATTTAAAAAGGCATAAAAACGCAAATTTAGGACCTGTGATATGCAAATAATCTATACAGTGATCTAGAATCCCACTATGCACAGTTTAAATATTTTTTTTTCTAATTATAGTTTAAATATAATAACTGGATCAGGCCAGCCAAACATGATCTTCCCAATGATCATGAAATTTCCACTAACTCTGGGTGGGAAGAGGACAACTGGTTTGAATCCCAGGCCAGCTCTTATAAGGTTGCTGTGAGAGAGTTACTTAACCTCTCCTAAAATGACATAATAATGTCTACATTTTGTGGTTATAAATAATAATAATAGTTCTTATTACTGCTATTGTAGATGTCATTATATTAAATGCTTTCTATGGTTAGTTATCAAAAGAAGTTTTATTTTTTCCAAATGTTTACTATTTGTAAATACCAGTCACTCTACATAAACTATCTCTAACTGTAACAACTCTCTGAGGTTAGTATTATTGTCTCTATTTTAAGGACAAAAGCTCAGAGAAGTTTAGTAACTTGCCCACTGTCACACAGTGGCTGAGCAAGGATTACAATCCTTTTTGATCTGACTTCAAAGCTTGAGTGAAATTAAAAGAGAGAAACATTTGCAAATCTCCTATGCTGACATGTGGCAGACATTTACTAGGTGGTCAACATGATGTTGGTGATACTTTGCCCAGGGCCCAGATGCCGGTCTTTGACTTATTTGATTATCTATAAATTTCTTTCTGTGAAAAGGAATTTCAACTGAAAGATGCAATACAAACCCACCACCTGTGTCCTCATAGATGGGTCTCTGAGTCACTAGGAAACGATTTCTGTTTCCTGCTGGCAGTATCATTTGTTCTCACATGTATCAGCAGAAGTAGGTAGATGGCGTGTTTGATGAGCCTTGGCAGCTACTGTCACGTCTCAGATACACTTCTTGAGCAACCACGCGGCTTCCTCGGGATGGGTACCCAATACTCAGCAGGTAGGTCCCTGCTTATTAAGGAAACTTACTAAGTGGCATGGACGTATCTGGAATCCCTGCTCTAACTATTCTCTGTCTGATGTGGTTGACACCTAATTGTTACCCCTCCCATTTCCCTTTTCAAAGCTGAGGCTCCAGGACTTCCACAGAAGCAGACGGGGGTAGGAGCTGGAGAAGTTTTTCGAAATTCTTAAATCCTCAGAGGGACTCACTTGCAAGGAGGTATCTGGGGTCAGTGAGGGTAGCATGCAGGATAAATAGAAGGGATGAAGGAGAGGGAGGAGTTGAAGGCACCTTCCAGAGTCTGGGAACATCTAGGTGGGGATCTCTCAGAGCTTTTCCTGCCATGAATCTCAATACCTCTGTACTCTGTAGTCTTTTTATCCCTCCGTGGGATTATATCCACCACCACCACCCCTCCCCCGTCCCCAATTTCTTGATCTTCCTCCACCACTCCCTGCTTAAATGCAGCTGTAGCTTGCAATGACTTGCTTTTGTCTCTAGAGGGAGGCAAAAGCACCAGGGAGGAAGGGGTTCAGACTGGGGTCTTCTTCCACTTCACTAGTTTTGGCAAAGGGTAGAATTTATTTTCCTTTCATTGGGAACACATGAATAAAAACTAATCAGAGATGTATTTTAGGTGCTGCATAGCATATCTCAGAGAACCATCATATCTTTCTCTATCATCCCATCTACCCCTCAACATAGGTGGCTGCTACAAACTGGATGGCCTTAGGCACTATTATTTCTAGAGTGAAAGTGAGGGGAAAACAAAACAGGAGTCATAGGGCAATCTTAGCCAGGAAATAATCATGCTTTTACTTTCTGGGGCACAATGGCACATATTTAGGAGACTGGGTTGGGGCTGGATCAGCAACTGGGGTGGAGGGAAGTCTGGACAGTGAGCAGAAAGTTTGAAACTTTCCTGTGTGGAGTATTATATCTGAAACCTTGGTCTCATTAACACTGCAAGGAGAAACTGCAGAGTGAGAATTGGACTTAAGGTCCAGTTCTTCCGGGGCTGCATTAGGCTGATCAAACATCATCCTAAAAGAAGAGGGACTATTTCAAGAGTGTCAGACAAGCCAGTAATGAGGAAAATTGGCAGTTTAGTCAGTTGGCTCCACTCCCTGAACACCATGGTTGAGATACTCTGGGCTACATGAGAAAGAAAAAAAGTGCAGAAGGGAATTAACTAACCTTTTCTTAAACATTTACTGTATCTGTTAAGCACTTGGCTGATGGTTTCTATGGTTTACCTCCTTTAGTCATCTGAGCAATTCTAGGCAGGTGTTAACATCTCCATTTTACAGTTGAGGAAACTGAGGCTCAGAGAGTTGAAGTAACCTTGCCAAGATCACACAGCAAGTAAGTGCTCAAGCTGGGATATCAACACAAAGCTGTCTCATTCTGAAGCCTGTGGTCTTTCTCTGCCCTCCCCACATGGAAAAAACAAAAGCCCTGATTTTCAAGGGCTTTACTCTCATGGGGAAACCATGATCTCTCTCCCCACAAAAATCCACATTTTGGTACCCTGCTCCTCCAGATTGTCATATTTAGGGTGAAATTAAGCAAATCTCTGTTTATATTGGACCGTAATGGGAGTTATTAAAGCATTTTCCACCTTTGCAATTCCCTATATAATCTTCATGTTATAGGAACGCATTTCCTGAACTCCAAAGCGAGAGAGACTTATGATGGCGATTTTAAGCTCCAAGGAAAGAGTGTGTGTGTGTGTGCACGCGTGTGTGTGTGTCTGTCTATCCCATGGTGGTGGCATGTTGATAAGTGTTCTGATAGCCCCTCTTATTGCCCCATTTATATGGGTGGGGGGCATCAGAGAAGGATAGCTTTCCATTATGCTAGTAGTCCCTGGCCCACGACTGCATCTTTGGAGCCATAGCCGGGAGCTTTTGGCTTCTTCAGAGTTGAAGTTTGTCCTCCATTTCACAGGCAGGAACACTGAGCTGGAGTGAACCAGATGGTCTTTATGAACCAAAGTGGAACTGACACAACAGGATTTAGATGGGTAGTCTAGTGATGTGTTTATGCATGTGTGCGTATGTGTGTGTGCTGGTGTTGAGAAGCAGGGGCAGACCCTCTGAGGAAGAGAGGCCTCACATGAACAGCTGTGAGGAGGTGGAAGTGAAGCTGGTATATTCAGAGGAGAGTGAGGAGGTGTCAGATTGGCCCCACAGCAGCAGGAAAGCTGAGCATCTGAGACCAGATGCTAGAAGATACCAAAGTTTGCCTGAACGCCTTGTATGGATTTAAGTTTAATGGAACCAAGGGGCTTCAGGTGGTCTATGCCCTGCCTGAGTAAGACTGACATATTTAGGCTCCCCTTTTCCCCCAAAAAGGAGATTTTCTGGCTACAGAATACTTTTGGCAATGCTTTTTGTGCCCACCCGGGATGAGGTGCTGACCCAGGCCCAGCTGGGGGGAAGCTTTATGGATGTTCCAACTGTTTTTCATCCACGCACCAAGCTCATTTGTGCCAGATGAAAGGGCACAATAATAACAGTGGCAATTTAAATCGTGCTTCTCACTTTCCCCCCTGAAAAGTGGCGAAGTGACTCACCACTGTTGAATTGTCCCTCTCTATCCACCCCCTGACCTCTTTGCAGCAGTCTAGGCTGGTTCCCTGGGGGCTAAGCTGGGAGCTAGTGCTTCCAGAGGCCCTTTAGCTGTGACTGGGATGACATCATGCTCCCCCCATAAATGTGTTCCCCAAAATGCGATGTATTGCTTTAATTTGGGTTTCTCAGATGAGGCTGCTTGGAAGGCATTAGAGCAGCATGAGCCCCATTAGGAAAGTGCAATGCCCCCCGACTCATGAATAATATAAAATGGGGTCCATTCAGTAATCTTTTCTGAGGGAGAAGCTCTGCTTGTTTTTCTACATGCAGTTTGGTATGGAGATGCTTGCTCTATTTGAAATTTGCCATATACCAACTTCTGGTAGTGATGTTGTAAAAATGGGTCTGGGGGAGCTGTGAAATGATTCTCTTACTCCACCCTGATTCTTCAGCTCCATTTCCCTCCATACCCAATTCCCCTGACCCTATGGCTGGAAAATGTTCATTTTCAACTCTTTCTTTCAGCACCAGCCTATGGAGAGCTCCCAGAACTGGAGCTAGTGAGGTGCACTTGTGCCTAGAGTAATTACAGATTTTGAAGTATCAACAAAGCAGGTAATTAGGTGGAGAAAGTATCCGCTGTCTGGGAGACAAAGAAAGTAATTATGCTGACTACTTCTGGTGCTGTCAGTAAACTCAAAAGAAAGATTTGTAGAGAAATGATAATGTTTGATAGAAACTTCAACGTCTAGCAGGAATCAGGGGACTCTTAGTAAAGCCACCTGGTATGTAATAAAGGTTTAGGAAATATGGTAGACCTGAGTTCAAATACCAGCTCTGCCTCCTAGGGTCTGTGTGATCTTGGGGAAATTACTTAACTACTCTGAGCCTGATGTGTGAAGTGTAAAAATAGCAATTATTATAGCTCTATCTACCTTACAGGATCATTGTAAGGACCCAAGGAGATAATGCATGTCAGAACACTTACAATGCCCAGTACACAGTAGGTACTTAACAAACGGCAAAATTATTATTATTATTATTACAACTATCCTTGCTACATACCAGGTATTCTCTACAGCAGTTCAGAGTTTAAAAAGGGAAATAAATGATTGCAGTTATGTATGATCATGTCATGAGAAGTATGAAGGGTGTACTTGTGGTGGCTCAAAGAAGGGAGCCCTCAGTTGAGAGGGAAAAGCACAGAAGAGCAGAGAAAGTTTTGTGATTCTGGAGTTAGGTTTAAAAAAAATAAGTAGGAGTTTGCCACAAGGCCCAAGGGGAAAGGGCTTCCAGGCAACTGGATCTGCCCACACAAAGCCAAAAAGGTGTGAAACAGCCAGGCCCTGAGCAAATAGTTGGGCTCAGCTAGGCACCAACTGGGATCTCCTGGGCGGGGGAGGGGTGTCAGGTCAGAGACCAAGAATCTATCCAGTTTACTCCCACCAGCCCCTGTATCGCGCCCTAGGCGCCCTACCTGGCCAATCACGTGCGGCGCCCTCCTCTTCTTTCCTCTAAGCAGTCAGGTAAATTCACACCCTGCCCCAGCTGGCCACAGAGGTGGGCGGGCAGGCGAACCCCCACGGTGAAGATCAGACCAGCGGGCACCCCTGCCGAGGTCGCGGCCCCTACTTCCTTTCTCCTCTCAGTCCCTGCCCAACGTCCCACTCGTCCCCGTCCCCAACCACACACACGGTCACTTGGGTTCTTTTAGACAACCCTGTACTCTCACACACCGCACCCATACACTTACGCGGCAATCCCCCTTCAAGACACACACAACCCGTTCATCCAAGCACGTAAGCTGACCACATGCGTCCACACCACACACGAGAACATCACACCAAAAGACACACACACCGCACCCTCACATGCATAAACCTTTGAACACACACCTCAAGTAGATTGACTTACAGAGAAATCTTGCACACGAACACATTCACACACTACACACTTCAACAAACACCACCTGTAAACCCACATTGACACACTGCATCTAAGCATAAACACACACCACACATATGCACACAAGCTTCAACGGGCACACACACATCCACACACTCTACACACATATACACTCACCACAGCAAGACCACAAACCCCGGCAGGAGCAGCACACACCCACCTTCAAACCGCACCCACATAATCCCACTATAATCGGGCAGAAACATACAACCTATAAGCGTGCACACACAAACACATGCTGCATGTCAAAGCGCAAACCAAATACACACCACACCAAGCACTCCAGCTAAAACGTGCTCCGCTCACACACACCCCCCCACACCCAGCCACACACCGAACGCACACACAGATCTACCGCACGCGCGCGCGCGCACACACGCTTACATGCATACATACATACACACACAGCCCGCCCCCGCCTTCCCTTTGGGCGGAAGAGAAGGGGGCGAGGAGGAGAGGAGGGGAAAAAAGGAGGGGGGATGAGCGAGCGGGGGGGGGCGGGCACAGATGCTCTTTTCCTTTTGACCTGGGGTGTTGCCCCCATGTTCCCCGTTCCCAAGCAAAGGGAGTGAGTGAGTTGGGTCCAAGGAAAATCCAGGCAGAACCCAGGAAAACGAGAAGGTCTGGGAAATCAGCGAGCGGACGCGAGGGCTCCGCGGGGACCCTGACTCAGCGCACGGTCGACCCCGCCGGAGGCTCCTCCTCCCGGCACCCTCCCCCTGGCCTTTTCACTGCCTTGACCTCTGCCCCCCTCCGCACCCCCACCCTCAGCCAGGACACGTGTTTCTCACCCCCGCCCACACCCGCACCCCCAACCCACGCCCCACTGGAGAGAACTGGCCACTGTTAAGGGTAAAGAGCTTTATTGGTTTCAAGAAGTAAGGAGTTAAGACTGGCAGACAAGCTTTTTGCAAACCTGTTCTAATCTAGCTTGAAGACTTTTCTTAATGGAGAGCTCACTCTTTCTCAAAGCATCACATTTTCTCCGTAAAGGGCAATGGCTATTAGAAATCCCTGACCCCGCGCTGGACACATAGTAGGGCGCTCTAAATGTCCCCCCCCCCCGCCTATGTCACCACATTTGGCAAGGCTGTCTGCAGCCTAGCACTGGCTCATGACAGTTGTTGGGCAGTCAGTCAGTCGGTGAGCTCTTTTCTTAAGCCCATTAAGCCCTCCTGAGAACAGCAGCTTCGGACTGGGCGCCACCGGCGGCAGGGGGCGATAGAGTCGCTAAAGGTGCTTTGCACTTCTGGTTCTGGCGGCACAGCCCCCTTGAGAATCTCTGAGGTGCCCTCCCTCCATAAGCAGACTACGTGAGTGGTGGCGGCGGGGGTCACTCCGGAATGCTCCGCGGCCAGAAGACTTTCTGGCTCCTGTCCTCCGCTTCCTTCTTTTCTGTGGAGATGGACAGCAAGGGAAAGGGAGATGGACCTCTCCCTCCCACTACTCCGTGGCGCATTATGTAAAGTGTCATGCAGAAATACCCAGGCTTCAGAGTTCTTTATAGGTTCGAATCCTAGCTCTGCCACTTTTTAGCTGACTAACGTGGCAAGTCGCTGGTTTAGGTCGCGGGGTAGTTGTGAGGCTTAGAGTAAGTGACATATGTGAAGTACTTCTTCCAGTTAACACAGAAGATGTCAATTCTCTCCCTCTTTCTCCCACCCTCTTCAAAAATATAAAGATATGGGAGTTTAAAAGAAAGGGGATTAGAGTCTGGGAGGGGGGACATGGCCACCAGCTGATGCCCCCAAGCCAGGCCAGAAACACAGAGGATGGGCAGGAGTTCAGTTAACTTGCAATATGCTGTGTTTAAGGGAAATGCCTGCACCAATGATTTGGTGATGCCATTCACTGGCCACAAGAGAATCCAGGTCACACCTCCAATCCTTGGAGTTGTGATGAGGTTCTTCTGCCCATCACCTCCCCTCCTTACAAGGACTTCCTAACTCACCTCCACTTGTATTCTTTTCCTTCTTACCAAGATGCCACATTAATATTTTTAAACTTCTTGTGAGCACTCCTTGGGTGCCAGGAATGTCTCCTGTTAACTTATGTCCCGCCAGCATCTAGCACTGTGCCAGACACACAGTGCAAGCTCTATACAGGCAGCAAGAGATGTCCTGGTTGAAATCCCTAGGAAACATTGAGACTCGAGGGTACATGAGGAGTTATCATAAGGAACCTAAAGAGAGGACCCTAGGCACTGCAGGGATGGAGGGCAGTGGCTTTGGATAAAGAGTTATTCCATTCCTCTTCAAAGCCCTCCACCTCTAAGCCTGCCTGGAAGAGCATTGCTTCACTGCGGCTGAGGCTTCTGCAGGCAATTAAGAAGAAAGCCTCTTTCCTGGAGGGCAGAGGTCCTGGCCAGCTAGAGGGTAAGTCACCACCTCAGTTAGGTGGTAGAGACGGCGCTAACGTGGCAATGAATCAGTCCAAGATGGCATGAGGAGATTACCTGAGTGATGATGAGAAGGGGGAATGAGGCAGGAGCCTGAGCCCTTGAGGCTGGGACTGAGTGATAGAACGTCTATATTCATATGCATAAAGTCAGCTCCTAACCTACCTCCCCAGTTCCACAACCAAGTCCCCAAGGATAGCATTGGCACCCTCCTGGAGAGGGGAATGTTTGGGAGACTTGGGTTCCAATCCTGACTCTGCTACTTACTATGTGACCTTGGGCAAGTTATTTTCCCCTCTCTGGGCTTCAGTGGCAAGGTAAGTGCTAGGTACTTTACTTATATCATTTCACACATTCTTCTCCACGGTAGTATGGAGCACTAATTTCCCTATTTCACAGTTGAGAAAGCTGAGGCTGAGTGATATTTAGTTATCTACCTTCTCTGTATATCATGTGGTCTTTGTGTATGTATGTTACCAGACAATCCCTGTAATCCAAGCCTCTTCTAGTATGCCAGTTCTCTGCTTAAATTGGATCCCTATGTACTCAGGTTCAAATCATGTCTCCCAGCTGCCCCCAATACCAACCCATGTTGCCAGCTACCTGGGTGAGTTTTCTTTTCCTCTCCGGCGACACCCTCTCCCACCTCAATTCAAGATTTTCCCTGGCATATAGGTCTAAAATCTCACATTAAAAAGCAAACATCACCAGGAAGATGTACTCCAATATTTTGTGTTTTATCACAGTGGAGGGTGCTGGTTGCAGGATGGGGAGCAGAGCTTCCAGGGCCATAGGGAGGGGCTGCAAAGACAGAAGAGAGAGAGAGATGGAGGGAGAGAGAGAGACAGAGGGAGAGAGAGAGAGAGAGACAGAGAGAGAAAGAGGGGATGCCAGGGACAAATTGGACCAGCCTCAAATTGCTGCTCCCTCCCTTTCTCCACCTCTACTGATCTGGTGTTCTAGAATGTATAAAGGGGCAGCACCCAGTCCACTTACAGCAGGAGGAGAGGGAGAGATCCTCTCCTCTCCTCTCCTTCAGTGGAAGGGCAAATTGTCCTGAGTATTCAAATTGTACTCCTGTGTTGGGTAAGATTTACTTAATTCTGGGGGAGCAGGGGAGGGCGAGGGCCTCATCGTGGTAGCAATGATGGTGAGGTGGCACTTAAATTGAAAAGAGCACCACCAGTGCTGCTTAGAGCCAGACGCTCGTTCTCTTTACTAGGGGATAAGTGAAACTTGACACGGCTTCTGGATCTCGTTTCCAATCCAGGCACCTAAGAGCCATATCTCTGAGCCTTTGGAGAATAAGTCCATGTCTGCCTGGGCTTCCACAGCAGCTATACTTGGAGCCAGTAGCTGTACTCTATCCTTTCCCTTCCCTTTTCTTCCTCCTCTCCTTTGCCCAGGCTCTACTTCCCCATTTTTCCCTTTTGCTGGGCTCACCCATAGTCTCTTATATTCTTGACTCTTCACTTTCTTCTCCATTTCTGTCCCTGTTTGTTGACAACACTGTCCCTTGTGCATTTACTTGGCCCAAGACAGGAGAGAATTCAACTGGGGAGGGGGGGTGTAATTGTGTATTTGAAATTCTCCCACTTAAGATCTTTTGTTTCTAACCCCATATTGCCCTTGTTGCATCAGATAAGAATAGTTAGCTCTTGTAAGTTATATATTTTTGCTTGGTTGAACGTTGACTTGTATATATGATTGGTGGGCTGCAGTTTAGAAGATAGTATTTTTGGAAGAGGTATTAAATGTAAGATGGTTTGGGCAGGTGTGGATGGCCTTCTGACTTCTCCAAGTGCCTAGATATGCAAAGAAGACAGTACATGAAAAATTAAGAATATAGTGGGGGGGATGGGGGTGGGAGACCGTTGCCATCCAGGTCGATGGAGGACTTTGTGAAGTCAGCTTCTGTTTTGTTCTTGCTGATCATTGAACTTTGAACAAAATGACCTTTTTATCTCTGAGTTTGGAAGACCAGAGGCCCTAGACAAGAAGACCAGAGGCCCTAGACAAGAAGGGGAAACAAGGAGCAGAAAGAGTGAGGCAAGGAGGGGAAAGGACTATTCCATGTGCAGTCCTTGTGTGCAAAGGGCCAACAAAGAATGTCCCCTGCCCTCAAATGCCACACCAGTCAAGGCAGAAGGGAAGCAAAGTGCTGTGGCAAATTATGTGCTGAGCTGAGATCCAGGAGTACAGGACCTTCATCTTGGCTCTACCACTAATTAGCTGTGTCATTGGGTAAGTTTCTTTTTTTTTTTTTTAATTATACTTTAAGTTCTAGGGTACATGTGCATAGAATAGGAACAGCTCCAGTCTCCAACTCCCAGCGCGAAGGACACAGAAGACGTCAGCACCCATCAATTCATCATTTATATCAGGTATAACTCCCCAATGCAATCCCTCCCCCCTGCCCCCCCCCATGATAAGCCCCAGTGTGTGATGTTCCCCTTCCCGAGTCCAAGTGTCATTGGGTAAGTTTCTTAACCATCTGAACCTCCATTTCTGCTCTTCCTTCACTTGTATGGTGAGGTTGTGTGGCATGGCCAGGGGAGGAGAGATTCCAAGCACTCAGAAGGAAGGGACCCTTTGGCTGAATCTTGAAGGAAAGCTCTGCTTTGAATAAGGGAGAGAAGATTGTGGGGTACATTGAGAACCAGTGGGAGTGGCCCAGGGAATTCAGCAAACAGGTATGCGTAAGGCACTGAGCTGGCTGCTGGGTAGAAAATTGCTATGAATCAGCCCCCTCCCCACCGCGGCAAGCTTTCCAGAGAGTGGGGGAATCTGAGCGGCAGAGCCAAGCGCTGGCAGTGCCTGCAGCTCCTCTCAGCACTAGCCGCCGCCGCCCGCCGGACTGTCGAGCAGGTCACGCAGCCTTTCCCTGGCCGGACCAAGAGGCTCGCCAAGAGGTAGTGCAGGGGTAGCGCACCAGTGGCCTGAGCGCAGGCCACTGCGGGGTGAGAGAGGGAGGTGAGGGCACTTCCAAGTGGAAGGCCCGACGTGAGGGAGGGAGAGGAGACCTGAGAGTGTGGAACAAGTTGCCCAGGCTTTTGCGTTCAATGTCTCAAACGTAAGAGCGCGCAAGAAAAGATTTAATTTTTCTAAATCTCAGCTGGGCAGGCAGCAGAGAGTGGTTTCCGCGCGCTGCGGGGCTTTGTTTAACTTTACAGGTTCTGCGCTGCCTGGAGCTACCTAGGGGCAGCACCTGCGCAGCGGACCCCAACCCAGCCTAAAGGCCATGCTCTGCAGCGCAGTGGCAGCCAGAGACCCGGGGCAACCCCGAGAGGCAGAGGGCGCACAGTCAGCACAGAGTGTGCACAGTCTTCTGTCTCTAGCTCAGAGCCGAGGGCACGCAGCGGGACGGGTGCTCAGGCGGAGGGTCGGGGGTGGAGACAGGCTCAGTCCCCTGCACTCTGGTGCCCCAAGGCCCTTGGGAGGGCTTGCGGTGGGGGGGCTCTCTCTTCAACTGCGAATAGCAGCCCTGTGGCCCTGTGTCCCGGAGTTAGCTAAGTCCAATGGAAGAATCAAGGACTTTGCAGACGTGAGAGTTGTGTCTCTACAGTGCCCTTAGATAAACAGAATGATAATAAATTATGCCAGTTATGTTTCGGGCTTGGAGACGCTCTCTGACTTGCCCAAGGCCACTCAGCTGCTTAGTAACTGAGGAGGCCTCCTGACTCCTGGTCTAGGAATTTTTCTGATTGCGTCATAGCCATGAGAGTGGTCCAATTTTGAATGGGGATGGATGGATGAATGGATGGATGGATAGACAGACAGATATTGATATTTTTAAAAATACACTTATTTGAATGTAGTTTTAAAATACCATTCCTGCCATGAAAAACAGGGAAAAACATCTCCCACAGCCTCAGTTCCCTATGACAGCCACTCAGACAGGATTTTGAAAAGAAAACTGACAGAAAATTGGATGCTCGTTGGGGAAGATACAATCAAAGGAGAATAGAGGGGGTGGGAGTAGGGGAACAAAGATGGAGGAGAAGAAGCTTTCAGCACGGATTCTGAGAACTTCCTTATTCTGAAGGTTTCTTTGACATGGTCTCTGTTCAGATGGTTTCCGGGAGTGTCCCCATCAGTCCTTTATTTCTTATGCCCACTCTGTAGAAGACACAGATGTGGTCTGGAGAGGCAAATATTGATGACCCTCCTTTTAATTAAGTCTCATTTCCCTTTTTCCCTCTCTTGTAGTGAGTACATTGGAGAAGGGAATTCTGTGTGTGTGTGTGTGTGTGTGAGAGAGAGAGAGAGAGAGAGAGAGGGAAAATGAATATGTAAGAGAGTGTAAGGGTATATGTGCGTGTACATGGATGTCTGTGAGTGGGAGTGTGTGTGTGTGTGTGTGTGTGTGTGTGTGTGTCTGAAAGGCAGTGGGTCTCAAAGAGGGAAGCTTTGAGAGGCAAGGTAGATGAGAAGAATGAATCAGAATTTACAGAGTGCAAACTAAAAACTTAGAGCTGACTAGGGATCTGTCCAGTGCTAGTGGGCCTGGGGAAATAGTCAATTCTTAATATTCCTTAAAAGAACAAAGGAAAGGAAACACATTTAAATTAGTGCAGAGAAGGATGATGTTAGACCCATGGGCCTTTCCTGATAGTCTTCAGATACTTGACATTTATGTGACCTTTGACTAGGCTGCAAGATCCCAGGGCAGGAATGGGGGCTTTCTACTGCAGATGGCTCTCCCCTTCCCTCCACTATCTCTAGCGTGGGTGGCTTCCATACTGTGCCAAGGAAGCCAAAGTTCAGGACTAAATCCCTTTTGTTGGCCAGTTAGCTTTTATCTACATTGCATAGACTAGACTAATCCCCACATATCACACAGTTAGCTGCCTTGCATCTCTGATCATGAAAGACCCAGTGAAGATACAGTTCATCTTATCCCATCTAGAAGTGTGCTTCCTGCTGACAGTGGGTGAGTACTCATTTTCATCTTCAAAGGATGATACAGAGGCATTCTTCAGCAGGGGACACTATCTGCCTCATTCCAGATAGTAGCACTTCTGCTAAGTCTTCCCCTCAAGTTTGGCTCTCAGGTATTTTGGAGGGCAATTCCTCACCTTGCTTGCTTGCTTGCTTGGCATAGTAATGTACCCTTTGGAGAACACTTTCATTCTACCCTATCTTTTATTTTATCTTCACAGCCACATTTAATAGGTACCATGATTCTTATTTTGTAAGGTCGTGGATTTGAGGCTCAGAAAAGCAAGATAATTTGCTCTCTGTCAAATAGTTAGTGAGTGTGTAAACTTACATGGAGCAAAGCTGGGATTTGAAGCTAAGTTTCAGTCTATATCTCAGGACCTTGCCAGGATACCATGCTGTCAGATTGGGGGTGGGCTGGGGTAAGAAATGTAGTAAGATGAATACACAGGGCTTTTGGTGTCTTTCTCCTCTGTCAACTCCTCTCCTCTACCTTTCATAATAGTCTTTTTTTTTTAAAAAAAAATATACTATTCCTGTAAATATATATATAATATATATATATACACACACACACACATATATATAAACACACACACACACACACACACACACATACATGTCCATGTATCTATCTTTCTTTCTATCTTCGTTTCCCAGGGAATGGCACAGAGCAATGTATAAAAATATCTCAAAAATCCAGCCACCTCCTTAGGAAAGAAGATAGCCTTGGTTTAGACTTTCCAAGTTCCAGGCAGCAGATGTTGGTGATGACTACCAAGAACTGCTATGGTTTGGTGGGAAGGGCAAGGCTTGAGCTGGGGATAGGAAGGGACAGCTGGTTCCCAAATCATGTTCCTCCATGGCATTTTTGTGCAACTTTAGGTAAGTCACAGCCTCTCCAAAGCCTTAGTTTGTTGCTTTTGTAAAATGGGGTGGAAATATCCAACCTACCTCTTTCCCAGGGGTTGTTGTAAGAATAAAGTGGCATGATTCATTTATTCATGAATCACAAATAGCTGTTTTAATTACAAGACTCTCAAGAGCTTATAATCCTATGATTCACCTGACAAACACTTACTGAACACCTATTGTGTGCTAGGGTCTGGAGATAATGGACATATGGAAAGCTTTTAAGAAAATGAAAAGCAGAAGACAAATTGGACATTAAAAACTTTTACCTCCTATTGATAGAACATTTTATTTTTTATTTCTTTCACCACAATTTAATAGAAGGAGCAACCAAAAGGGGAAAAAATGATATGCATGACACAGCTTGTGATGCCAACACTATTATGCACCCTGATATATATTGCAGATAATAGTGAGAATATCTATATCTTGGTGTACTTGATGTCACATTGCCTCGTTTACACTATTCTTTGGGATGTTTATAGCAAAAAAAAAAAATGTCTTTCACCATCCTGAGCTTGAGTTGTTTCTTTCATCAATAAAATTTAAAAACAGGATTCCATGGAATGATGACTGTACTTATTTTACAAAGATGCTGTAATATGTGGTGGCTGCCTGCCGTCAGATATGACCTCCGTTGGCTTATGGAATCAGGCTTTGATTATGTGTGTATTGTTTTGATTTCTTTATTTAGCAATGCAGAATCTTGCAGCTAGTGAAAGAAAATATGGGTGCGTCAATGGCAAGAGCTCTGAGACTGAAGAGAACTGGGTTCTTGTCTAAGCTCTGCTGTTAAATTGCTGTCTGGTCTTGGGAAAACCCCTGTTTCTCTGTGAGCCTCAGTTTTCTGACCTGTATAATGGAGGTTTGGGACCAGGTGATGGCTAAGATCCTATTTCTGAAACATTCTAATATTCTAATGTTCCTGAAATTTTCTTATTTTTTTGAAGCCAGGGCTTTTCTCCATATATTTTAACAGTAATACTACCTCTAGTTTATGACCTTCTGCTATAACATGATGGGCTGACTCAATGTATTGATGAATGCTGTCCCCAGATTTAATTATCTTGGAGTATCATCACCACATTTTATAAAATGAGCCATTTTGCTCATTGCATCAGCAGCCTTTGCTGAAATGGAGGTTATGGGATAACAACTTTAAGGCTAACTCATTAATGCTCTGGGATGAATAAGCTAATGTATCAGCAGACCAAATTGGTGCCCAAATGTTTTCATATAGAGACCCATATCTCTTTCCCATGTTGTGATATATTAATTGGGATATCTGTATCCATTGCCGCTGCCTGTAGTCATTTGAATAATGTAGATGCAGTACCTTCTGGGCACCCAGCCCCATTCACTATCAATTTCCTAAACTTTGAGGCACTCTCAGAGGCTTGGAACAAAATTCTAGTGATGCCATAAAGTACCTAATTTACAAGGATTTAAACCATGGCATCAGTGCAGTCCCTGCTTTTTTTTTTTTTCATAGGTGTTTACTAGTAGGCACTACATCATTCTTAACTATTTGATGGGGGCAATGGAGTAAATTAGTCCTCCAAATTGTGAAGGCTGTAGATTTATGCCTAGTTGAAACCATTTCAGTCCTCACAATGTTGAAGTGGGTAACCTTTCTGACGTTAATTTGTTTCTCCATCTGTGTGCCATGCATTTTGGGAGGATGTGAGAAACAGGCTTGATGCCATTCAAGTGTGTTTCCCCTTTTTGTATTGATGGAAACTTGATTTGTGCCTGTCCGCTCTTTGTTCAAATTCTTTCTCTTGGTATCTGCTAATATTCTTGCCCCTTTACTGATCCAAATAAAATCATATGTGTGTGTGTGTGTGTGTGTGTGTGTGTATATGTATTGTGCTAGTGACAATGTAGAATTGGATGGTTTGAAAGAGAAACAAATTTTGAGACATACAGGCATTTTGTTAATCTGAATAATAACATTTGAAATATTAACCTATGCAGTTAGTTTTTCTAAATTTTATAAGATGACTTTTTAAATACTTGACTCTGATGAAATTGGAGAATGAAGAAGAAAGATCTATTCCTCAAAATCTCCTAAGATCTCTTTACATAATTCAAATTTAGTGGATATTGAACACAGTAGGTTATTCAATGGATTGATACAAATTCTAATTTTATGTAATTACTTTTGAAACATGATTTTTTTTGGTAAACTCTGGCCCTATGCAAAGAACCTTCAATATTAACATGTTTATTAAAAACCAATGCTAAATATCACATGTAATATTATTAATTCAACTCTCAGACAACCACTGAAATGGATACTGTGTCATTTCACCATTTTATAGAGAAGACCACTGAGACTCAGAGAATTCAACTGACTTTCTTAAGATCACACAGCTAAGAAATCTAGAGTTTGGCTTTGAACGCAGTTCTATTTGGTTCTAACACCAGTACAGGTATTTGTCTAAAGATAGTGTTTCTGCAAATGTTTTGAATTTTAGACTGAAACTGAGCTGGTTTGCTTTCATCTTCCTTTTGAATCTCATGGTCACTTCAGGCTAGTGCCATGGTATAATGAAAGGGTCAGGGGAAAACACTTTGGAGCAAGAGAGGTCTCTTGGCACCTCTTTCCTGTAGGGAGCCTCCTTTTGTGTTCAGCTTGAAATGTCAGGCCTCAGGATGAGTATTCAAACCTCAAGAACCTGTTATGTGCCTCTCTCATAGTGCTAAAGCCTGCCTACTCATTCCCCCTCCCCACCCTACCCATCTGCTTCTTGTCTGGGGACACTGGTCTTCCTAAATCTGCTTCTGTATTGTATGCTACTGGCACCTTGAGAAGGTTGAAAGCAAGTAAGGCTCTGCTAATTTTTCTGGTAGAAGTGTAGCATATAACTGCTCTTAAGTGTAGCCCTGTGTGCTGGAGCAGGGAGGCAATGACAAACGGTTTATTCTAAGGCCTTTGATTTCCTTCGGAATTGTAAGCATCTAGGCTGACTCATCTCTCAAAGGCTTTTCTCTCTCTCTCCTTTTGGGGCTGTTGTTGATTGGGGATTTTACTGTTTGTTCTTACCTTATATTTGTGGGAGAGAAGGGACTGATTTTCATCTTATTTTTGGGTGAAAGAACCAGCACTACTCTTTGGATGATCAGATCTGGTAAGCTTTGATAAGAAGAAATAACTGAAACTCCAAGACAGGTACAAAAGACGTCTGGATTGGGGAAAGGGAAGAGGGGAGTAATGTTAGAAAAATTAAGCCACAGCTAGGCTGTGTGTCTCAGAATGAGACCCTAGATTAATAGGCTCTGGACCTGCTATTTTGAATGGGGGATTGCTAGAAGCTTAGTCTGGAACTGTGGTTAAATGCATGTGCCTTTGGTTAAAAGGGTCACTTTGCAAGTTGCAGTTTGGTGGTTGGGGTTAGGTGTTCACTTTGGGTCCAGGGGATGGAGCTTTGCAGCTGAAGCTTTAATAACTATGCTAGGTGTTTTCCTCTTGGCTTACTTCAAAAGCCATAGGAAAACTCCTCATCTTTTCTCTTACTGCACCTATTTCTGACATCTGTGATCCTGGCTATTAGGGAAAGTGGGCAAAAGAGTTTTGGAGACAAAATTCAAGATATGGTTTATTTGTTTGTTTGTTTGTTTGGACAGAGGATAGCTCATCTATTTAAATTATTGCATGATAAACGCTTACTTAACTTTTCTCTCCCAAAGCTGCATTGCATGATCTTTGAAATTTAAGCTCCCCACCCCCCAAATCATATATAGAATGTTATTGTAGATTCCATGGGAAAGATACATTCAGTAAAGTAGTATGTAACTACTTCCTTTCTTGGCAAAAGGTTTAGTTCCCCATCTCCTGAATTATCTTTTCTATCAGGAACCAGCCATATTTACCCAAACCATAAACTTGGGAGCTATCCTAAATTGTTTTCTTTCCATTGCAATTAAAGATGTTCCCTAAGCCCTGTCAGTTCCATCCATGAGATTCGCCCCCTACTCCAGTCTTAGTGAGACTGACTTGTGTCAATATCCCTTGCCTCTTAGCTCATCTACCTACTTCCAGCTCTCTACCCAAAACAGGCTTTTTCATGGCTTTCTGTGATTTTTCCAAGGTGCAACCCTGACTCTTTCAATCCCTTCAGGAAAAAGTCCAGCTCTTTAAGCTGGCTTACAGGGCCATCCATGATCTCATCCCTGCCCATCCAGATTTATCTCCTTCCAGTCCCTTTATACAACTTCAAGAATATGATAGTCTCTCTCCCATCTCTTTTCCTTTGCACAAGCTATTCTCTCCGGACGCTCCCCTCCTCTGTTTCCAGGCAAACTTAGATGTTTTCTCCTTTCAGCTCTCACAATACTTTGTTTATATCTTGGAGGTCTAACATCACAAGGTTTTGTAAATTGTTGCTAACCTGTGTATCTCCTTCACTGCACTGTTAAATCTTTAAAAAAAGAAATAGTATTACCTTGCTCATCCTTTGACTCTTTGGTGCCTGGCAAAAAGTGGGCAATTAATACAGGTGTTTTTTTTTTTTTCTTTAATGAAGGAATGAATGAACAAATGAGTAATAGAGAATGTGCAGGAAAGGATGCCGTGTGAGGTGCAGGGGCATACCCCGTGGGGGATGCTTTATAGTCTGGAAGTAGTGTAAGATAGTGGGCACCATGGAGAAGGCACATATAAAATAGGTTTTACCATTAGGCTAAGACAGACTCCACTTGGATCACCAATTCTGTTTAAGGAGTCTCACTAGAAATGGTCTGGAAATGATGTTTGTTGGTTTTGGTACAAATGATTTTTTTATGAAAAAGTAATATAATCAAGTTGTACAAAGTTTGGTAAATAGAGAAAAGGCAACAGGCAAACAAAATCTCACCAGTTAATGCAAATGCTGTTAGCATTTGGGTGCGTTTCCTTCAGTCTTTTATTTTTATGCATGCTTTTCTTCACATAGTTGCAATCAAAATTAATACAATTCTGTGTTTTGTATTTGTTGTTTAAAAACTCTTTGTAAATGTCACTTTAATGATTGCATAATTTTTCCATACTGTGGCCATTACAAAATTTATGTAACTAATATCATTGCTGGGCTAGCTTTTTTTTTCCCCTTTTTTGTTACTATTATGGTTTATGTGGATATGCTTTTCCCTGTCTGTAGGAAGATTTTATTAGGATAGATTCCTAGAAGGGGAGTTACTAGGTCAAAGGGCCTGGGGACGATTTTTGGCTCCAGACCCTCGTGTTCAGTTTGTTTTCTGGAAGACTTGTATGAATTTGCAGCTCTCCTAACCTAGATGAAAGTCCCCTTTTTATCCAACCTGGACAGCATAGAGTACCATCAGGGAAAGAAAAAGAAAAAACCTCCAAAAACATTCTAATTAATTAATTCATGGAAAATACTTTTTTATTTTTGTTTCAAAGTGCTTTTGTCAAAAAATGTTTTTCTCTTTTATTTTTTCTTCATATTTTCTCTCTTCGTACTTTTTTTTTTTTTCTAGTTAGGTTTTCTTTTTCCTGGACTATCTGTTAAGGGCTGATTTTTTGAAGTTGATTTTTTTTTTCTTTTTTAGCAAAAGCAACCAGAGGCTGCTCTGCTAGAGGGTGAAGCCGCCTCCCAGTTTTCCCTCCCCCTCTACCCCCACCCCCATAGTTCTCTCCACCAGGTCCAGTGGCAATTGGATGATGCAGCCTTGATAATCATCCGATTCCAGAATGGGTGGCTGCATTCCTTTTCTGAAGGCAGCAAGGGCACTGTGCCCCAGAATCATGCCCCCTTTGCTGTTGTTGTCCGCCTTCATTTTTTTAGTGAGTGTCTTGGGAGGAGCCCCAGGACACAACCCAGACCGCAGGACGAAGATGGTATCAATACACAGCCTCTCCGAGCTGGAGCGTCTGAAGCTGCAAGAGACTGCTTACCACGAACTCGTGGCCAGACATTTCCTCTCCGAATTCAAACCTGACAGAGGTAAGCTGTACCCCGGAGTGTGGCATCCTCTCCTTCGGGAGAGTGGACCCTCCGGGCAGGACGGGGCGGATTAGGGGTCTAGGAGGGAGGGAGGGAGGGGCTCACGCCTGATCTCGGACTTGGTCAGTTCTCCTGGCGTCTGGGGAACAGAAGAAGCCGGAGTTGAAGGCTATTTGTTGAATTGTGGAAGGGGTAAAAATTAGTTGAGTTTGGTCGAAGGCTGGGGGTTGAGGGGCAGTAAGACAGAAGGCAGGTATCAGGGACAGACAGGTGGACAGAGGGCCAGTAAAGAGACAGACGCACCAGGTGCGGTGCGAGAATAAGGCAGAGCGAGACGGAAGCGCAGAGGGACACTCTGGGGAGAACTGGGAGAGATAAAGACAGCGCGGTCGAGAGACAGAGAGTAGAGGGAGATAGCGAGACAGTGTGTGAGAGAGAGACGCTCCTAGCCGGGCGGTGAGCGGGAGGGCGGTGCGGGCGCGGGGGCGGCGGCAGGAGGTGCGCCGCGAGCGCTGCCCACCTCAGCTGGCTGCCGGGGAGCGAGCAGGACGCGGCGCAGGACGAGGTTCGAGCGCACCAGGGAATCTCAGGGGTACGCGCGCGGATTTGGCAGCGGAGCCCAGGCGGGTAGCGCGGACCCAGGCGCGCCCCAGAGGTATTGGAAAGTGCTGGGGGTGGCAGCTTCGCTAGGCGCACACGGCGAACGCAGCTTGAATTGAGTGAAGCAAAGGGCTAGGAGCCCCCGCTGGCAGTCACTGATGCCAGATTCGGAGTGCGGGGACAGCCAGGTGTCGCCGCTTCTCCTACCGCAGCGCAGGGAGCCGACGGCAACCTGGTGCGAGCGCGCCCGCAGTAACTTGGCGACCCTCACCCGCGGTGGCGCTGCAGGAGAGCCCCTCCCTCCCTTCTCCTGTTCTGTGATCTGGGGGCTTCAGAGCCCGGAAATTTATGTTTTAAGTGTTGTATTGAGCGACTACGGGTGCGTAGCAAGATGCGCGGTGCGCACGCGGCGCATTAGATTGTCTGGTTTGGTTAAATTCTCGGAGTCTGATACAAGTGAGATAGGCTTGGCCTTGTTAGGTGGGGAAACTGAGGCTCACAGAAAGCTAATTACTTTTCGCCCGCTGGACAGAGCTCGCCTCCTTGCCACCCCCTCCCCTTGCGGCAGGTCAGTGCATTGGGATATTTTAGTCACTTATCAAGTCCTATTTGTAAGTGTATTTTTTCTTTTTCTCTTCCCGTAGCTTTACCTACTGACGGTCCGGACACCTTGGATAAGTGGTTTCTGGTTTTGAGAGGACAACAGAGGGGTGAGGGGGCTCTTGTATTTTCTTTAGAAAAGAAATAGAGTGCTAACCTCCTGTGTAGTGTGGCCCTGGCTATTGGAGACTGGGAGGCGTCCACCGTCCCAGGAGACACTCTCTTCAGCTCCCAAACCCCACAGGGGGTGATATCAGGAAATGGCGCAGTACCTGTAGGTGCTTGGCGCGGTCCTCTCAGACCTTTCTGGTGGACTCACCCCACACAGATAAACCCGAAGAAATCGCCCTCTTTGCCTCAAGGTAGTCACCCCCAGGGAAAATTTAAGGCAGGGACCTCGAGCCTCGTCGGGGTGGTTGAGTGGAGCCGAGTCCTTTCGCCAAACCACTGCGGGGTCTTTTTGGCTAGCTCCCCAGGGAGGGGCGCTGCGGGTCTGGAGAGGTGGGGTTGGCTGCGAGTGGTTGCTGGGAGGAGTGCTACAGCCCCTGCAGTTCCTCCGGATTTAAGCGCTGCGAGGCTTTGACGTTTCTCATTCTTTCTCTCCGTGGCTCCTCAGCTGTATCACTCAAGACATTTGGCATTCGCCTGGAAGAGGTCCTGGTGAACGAGTTTACCCGCCGCAAACATCTTGAACTAACAGCCGCGATGCAGGTTGAAGAAGCCACCGGTCAGGCTGCGGGCCGTCGTCGTCGGGGAAACGTGGTGCAAAGGGTGTTTGGCCGCATCCGGCGCTTTTTCAGTCGCAGGCGGAATGAGCCCACCTTGCCCCGGGAGTTCACTCGCCGTGGGCGACGAGTGAGTTAAACCCTCCAGGTTTCAGGCAGGGGCCTCTCCTGAGGTATGCAGGAATGTGAGGCCGGAGGGTCAAGGCCTGTGCCCTCAGAGGCAGGGGGGAGCTGAACACAATATGTTGAAGTGCTGTCCTTGGCTTGCCACAAAGGGAATGTATCTTGTTCTGAATGTCATACATACAGTACTCAGAAAGGTCCTAATTGACTCTCTTTATTTCCCATTTTAAGATAATCTGGATTTCTCCACAGGGTGCGGTGTCTGTGGATAGCCTGGCTGAGCTGGAAGACGGGGCCCTGCTGCTGCAGACCCTGCAGCTTTCAAAAGTTTCCTTTCCAATTGGCCAACGACTTCTGGGATCCAAAAGGAAGATGAGCCTCAATCCGATTGCGAAACAAATCCCCCAGGTTGTTGAGGCTTGCTGCCAATTCATTGAAAAACATGGTAAGGGAGCTGCAAATGGGTAAATCAAGGAAGAAGGCCAAGGGAAAGGAGGGATGTTCTAGAAATGGGGGGAGAAAGGAGGTCGAGGATGAAGGGCTTGGATAACATTCCCCTGACACCCAGTGGAGGTCGGGATGCGGGAGTGGGGGTGGGGGGAAGAAAGGAAATGCCATGGGAAAGGAATTCAGAGATGCTTAGCATCCCCTGGTCTTTTCTTTCAGGCTTAAGCACAGTGGGGATTTTTACCCTTGAATACTCCGTGCAGAGAGTGCGTCAGGTAAATTGGTTATGTTTACATGTTTATTCCTCCAATAAGAAAGAGCAGGAGGAGATGGAGTTCCCCCATAGACCTGACTACCTGGTGGGGGGAGGAGCAGGGTCTTCTTTGCAGCCCCCAGGCCCACCATATTGCCAGCTACTTCCACTGAAGCCTGGAACCTGTTGAAGGAATGATCAAGATGGAGCCTGTGGTGGGCCAGGCAGATAGTCCATGTCTTCTCCTTTTCCTAGCTCCGTGAAGAATTTGATCAAGGTCTGGATGTAGTGCTGGATGACAATCTGAATGTCCATGATGTGGCTGCACTCCTCAAGGAGTTTTTCCGTGACATGAAGGACTCTCTGCTGCCAGATGATCTGTACATGTCATTCCTCCTGACAGCAAGTGAGTCTTCTGACCTCCCTAGTAGGGCAAGGAAAGGAAAAATTATTGGGGTCTAGGGGTTCTAGGGACAGAGCTCAGGCTGGAGGACTTCGAAGAACTAAGGCAGAATGAACATAAGAAGATGAAAAAACCTCTCCAGAATATATACAATTATTATTTGTCAATAAAAAATAAAATGTTAATAAAAAAACTTATTTGGGTTACTTTCTTTGTATTTCAAAATGTTCCATTATAAGTCTGTTGCTTGGATATTTCTCTAGAGCTTCTTGAAGATGTGTGTGCCCTCTCAGGCCAAAAAACAAACAAACAAACAAAACAAAACAGAAAAAAAAACAAACAAAATGAAACAAAACAAAACCAGGTTCTATAGAGGAGGTCTGGTTTTTATGGGACCACTTCTTGCTTTCAGAGTTCCTGAGCTCAAATGCTTTGGAAATGAACAAAGGCAAGATGCCTGGGTACTTTCTCCATAACTGCCAGCAAGTTTCAAGCAGAATCTCACCCCCCTTGGTATCAGTCTGTGACCAGGACTATCCCCCTGAGACAGTCCCTGTTTTCCTTCCTCTAGCTTTAAAGCCCCAGGATCAGCTTTCTGCCCTGCAGTTGCTGGTCTACCTGATGCCACCCTGCCACAGTGACACCCTGGAGCGTCTGCTGACAGCCCTTCATAAAATCACTGAGAACTGCGAGGACTCAATTGGCATTGATGGACAGTTGGTAAAAAGATCTGGGAAAGAGTAGTGAAAACTGTAGTACGGGACATATGTGGGAGTATATCAGCAAGAGGGTGGATGGAGAGGAGAGAGAGAAACAAGAATAAAAAGAGACATATTCATTTGTACAACTCCCAGTACTACCTCAGCGTCAATCACTTTCTGCTTTCCTTTACCTAGGTCCCAGGCAACCGTATGACTTCCACCAACTTGGCCTTGGTGTTTGGATCTGCTCTCCTGAAAAAGGGAAAGTTTGGCAAGAGAGAGTCCAGGAAAACAAAGCTGGGGATTGATCACTATGTTGCCTCTGTCAATGTGGTCCGTGCCATGATTGATAACTGGGATGTCCTCTTCCAGGTAGGTGCAAGTTTTGGATGCACTTGTTTTACACATCCCTCTCCTGTTCACAAGGCAAGGCACAGTTGTGCCTGCATCTTTAAGGGTAGCCAAAACAGGCAGCCACAAAATCATCCAGTCTAGAAATTCCTCCAGTCTAGAAATTCCTCCCACATTAGCTGGCCTTGGTACCTTTAGTACTGGATACCTGAAAGAGATGAGTGTAAATGAAAAGGTGCTGTGTAATGATGGCTAATGTTGGTAATTCTACCCTCAGGTGCCTCCCCATATTCAGAGGCAGGTTGCTAAGCGTGTGTGGAAGTCCAGCCCGGAAGCACTTGATTTTATCAGACGCAGGAACTTGAGGAAGATCCAGTGAGTGTTTTTGGGGTTTGTTTATGCTTAGCCTGAAGCACCTTCCACTATGGAGTTTTCCAACTCCAGACCATCTTTATATTAAGTAATGCAAGTACACAAACTGACTTTTTCAAAATCCTTCCTACTCAGGAGTGCACGCATAAAGATGGAAGAGGATGCACTACTTTCTGATCCAGTGGAAACCTCTGCTGAAGCCCGGGCTGCTGTCCTTGCTCAAAGCAAGCCTTTTGATGAAGGTCAGTTCCCTGCTGGAGGTCAGACCCTTGCGGAAGGTCAGTCCCTTGCTGAAGGTCAGGCCCTTTTTGAAGGCCAGGTCGTTGCTGAAGATGAGCCCCTTGAGGAGGATGAGTCCTCTGAGGAAGATGAAGAGCTAGTATTTGAATATCTTAATCAAGGAGTAGTCTTTGGGGGAAGCTCAAGGTCTAGAAATCCCAAATAACTTTGAGATTCAGGGCCCACATCTTGAAGGAATACCAGAGCTTGGTGAGGAAGATGATGATGATGATAATGATAATACTTTACATTTTGATGATCTTCCTTCCCTTGGAGATATTCTAGAACCAGATTATGAAATTCCAGAACTCATTGAGATCCCAGACTTTGAAGAAATGCCATATTTTGAGATGGTCCCAGACCTTGAAGGAGCCCCAGATGTGCAAGAAATCCTGAACCCTGGAGAAAACCCAAACCATAACCTAGAAGAAGGACCAGATTTTGAAGACCACCAAAATCTTAACCTTGCAGAAGTTCCCTATCTTGATGTAATCCCAAACAATGAAATCCCAGACCATGCAGATGCTTCAGATAATGATGAAATCCAAGATTCTGAAGAAGATCCCAGTTTTGAAGAGGTCCCAGCTGTTTATGGAGTTCCAAATGATGAAGCCTCAGATGCTGAAGGAATCCCAGACTATGAAGCCCCAGAGGTAAATGGGATTTCAGACTCTGAAGAAGACCTTGATTTTGAAGAAGTCTCAGCTCTTCATGTGGTCCCAAGCCCTGAAGAAGCCCCTGGTGGACGTGAAATCCCAAATCATGAAGAATCTCCAGAGGTTAATGGACTCACAGACTCCGAACAAGATCCCAATCTTGGAGAGGTCTCAGGTTTTGATGGAATCCCAAATGATGAGGAAGCCTCAGACACCAAAGAAATTCCAGACCATGAAGAAGCCCCAGAGACCAATGGAATTGCAGGCCCTGAAGAGGTCCCAGCTCTCCAAGTAGTCACAGACCCTGAAGATGTCTCTGATTTTGACGAAATGCAAGACCATGAAGAATCCTCAGATGTGAGGGGAGTCCCAAACAACGAAGAAGCCTCAGATGTTGAAGAAATTCCGGGACGTGAAGATGCCTCTGATGTTGGTGAAAACCAGGACTCTGAATAAAGCCCCAGTCTCGAAGAAGATTCAGTTCTCCATGTGGCTCCAAAACCTAAGGATGCCCAGATTTACAACAAAGTTCAAGATTATCAGAAAGACCAAGTCAATGCATTTGAAGAAGAAGAAGAAGTTACCACTATGGCTCCAGAAACTGAAGATGTCTCCATTTTCAGTACAATTCCAGACCCTCCACAAGACCTGGCTGTCAATCTTGAAGAAGTCATGAATGTGGAAGAAGTCCCAATGCCTAAAGATTTAGACTCTAAAGAGGTTCAGAATCCAAAGGCAATTCAGTTTAATAAAGATGCCGATGTTGCATTCCCTGTAGATACCACTCTCCTTAAAAACAAGTCTCAGCCTAGCCAAGTCATGGACTGCAAGTCCTCCCCAGAGGTGTTGAAGAGCAACACCTGCTTTCTCTCTTCCATGCAGTGCTGTAAACTTTCAGCTCTAGCTTTGTTACTCATTTGCTTGGTAAAATTAGTCAGGTTACTTGCAGGGTGGTGGAGGTTATTAGGAGGTCGCCCTCTTACCCGTCTCCTTGGTGGTATTATACATTCCCTCTGAGCACAGGGTATCTGTCTTACTCTTTCTCTTTCCTAACTCAGCTCTTTTCCCAGTTCCCACAGTGGTCCTAGATTCAGAGATCTGTGTTCTGCTGTCAGGCTGTAGTATTCTTACATGTCAAATGCGGATAATCGTTCCTGTCCTACCTTCTTGCCTCATACTGTATTTGAAACTCAAAATTAGGTCTTAGTGCCTTGGGTGCTGTGCAAACTACAAGGTCTAGAAACATAAGGAGTTAACATTGTTACTATTTTCCAGGTTCCTCTGAGGAGCCAGCTGTGCCTCCCGGCACTGCCCGTTCCCATGACGATGAGGAAGGAGCGGGTAACCCCCCCATTCCGGAGCAAGACCGCCCATTGCTCCGTGTGCCCCGGGAGAAGGAGGCCAAAACCGGCGTCAGCTACTTCTTTCCTTAGATGATTTTCCTTCTATAAGGTGCCAGACAGGGGAAAAGAGTCGGGGTAGATCTGGGATGTCACAGGAAACATTAAGGAGAGAGTTGAAGGTAAAGATCTGAAGGTAAGAGGGAGTTCCACCTGATGCTCGGGTCAGGATGAGAATTCCAAACACACTGCCAGCCCCTTCACTGGGGATGCTTGGTCTCTTCAGCTGGTAAAAGCAGAGACATTTCTGTGTCATGCCCAAGCTCCCCGGCACTGCCTTGCCTTTCTCTTTTACCCCTGATCTTGGCTTTCTCTCTCTCTCTCTGCAGACTTCCCTTTAATTGATGTGACATTTGTGGTAAACACCTTTCCCAGGGAACCTCAGAAATCTTGAGGTGCTTTTCCTTCCCCAAATGGGATTGCATGATTTCCCTGACTTTCCTACCCTCCTCCCAAGAGCTCAGTTGGAAAGGCCCTCAAGAGGCATGCTAGAACATTAGGTCAGCCTACTGACAACTGACAAACACTTCATGCGGAATCATGTCACACCAATGCATAGCCGTGTCCCTGCAGCAATTCCAACGCCTTAGGATTTCCCCCTCCAAATTACTCAGACCAATGGCTTGCCAAACGGCCTCTCCCAAAATTCTGTGCAGTTTTGCTCAGGTCATGCCAACAAGGAAACCTCAAGTGTAGATCTAATTAGTGTTTCTGGCATCCAAAGTTAGAGGAAAAATTAGATTTTATTACCTGGATCTGCGTTAAAGACGATTGATGTTCACACCCTGTTGTCAGCAAAACAGCTAGTTAGGTAAGGACACATAGTTCCAAGTAGCTAAAGTCACCTGATTATAAATGTTCTTAACTATCGTCTCTGTAATTCCTTTATACAAGACAATACAAAATTGCGGGACATGCTCTAGTAACACGCAGATATGGGTTACATATGACATCCAAAATTATAGCTGATATTATGGGTAACAACTGCTAAGGTCCATAGAGTGAAGAATGTATTGTATTGAGGGATAGAAATTGATCATATAATGGGTAACAACTGCTGAGCTCAAAGGTTTGTGATTGTTAAAACTTCTCTGGCATTTAATCATTAATAAACATCTGTATTGTGACAGCAGCATATTCATGGCTTACTGTGTTTCTTTTTCTTTTAATTTGAGGAGTGGGTTGGGAAGCTCTGAGTAGAGAGCTGAAGGGGTAAAGGAGAGGTGAACAGAAATAAAGAGGAAAGGGTGATGTAGAATAAAGAGAAGAAGATGACATGGGATAAAGGGAAGGGGGTGACATGAAATGAGGGGGTGGAGTGATGTGTAATAAAGAGGAGGGAGTGAAGTGGGAGAAAGGGAGTAGGGTGATTAGGGGTAAAGGGGAGGGAATAGAGTAGAATAAGTGGGAGGGGGAGACATGGAATAGAGAGGGAATGACATGAGATAAAGGGAAGGGGATCACATGAAATGAGAGGGTGGAGTGATGTGTAATAAAGAGGAGGGAGTGAAGTGGGAAAAAGGGAATAGGGTGATTTGGGGTAAAGGGGAGGGAATAGAGTAGAATAAGTGGGAGGGGGAGACATGGAATAGAGAGGGAATGACATGGGATAAAGGGAAGGGGGTGACATGGAATGAGGGGATGGAGTGAGGTGGAATAAAGGGGAGAGGATGATATGGAATAAAGGGGAGGGGTTGATGTGGAATAAATGGGGGGTGAGGTGGAATAAAGGGAAGTAAAATAGAATAAAGGGGAAGGGCTATAATGGAATAAAGGGGTGGAAGTATTAATATTAAAGTAGAAAAGGTTAAGGGGAGATGAAGGAGAAGTAGGGGAAGCAAAGGAAGCTTAAGAGGAGAGCCTATAAGGGAGAAGGGAGTGAAATAAATGAGGAGACAACTAGGTATTTTCAACTGAGAAATTCCCCCTGAATCAGTGAAAAATAAAATCCTAGAAACATCGGCAGACATATGACTTCCAAGGGTCAGAGGAAGAACACACTGCTGTCTGATTGATAAGACTTCCAACTTTTCTTGAAAACTTATGGCTTCATGACATACTTGGAATTTTCCATGTTAGATACAGGGCCTTAGAAAGTGGAATGGTTTGTGTTATTTACTTTTACACACTTTGCTTTAGGATATTTGCTTGCATAGAGCTTTACAGACTGAAGACTTGTAGCATTGTCCCCTCCTACACTAATACATTCTGTAAATAATAATAATCATGATAGTTAACACATGTCAAGGTCTTACAAAGTGTCTGACACTGTTAAAAACTTTACGTTCATCATTTAATTTAATATTCACAATGACACTATGAGATATATGCTACTGTCATCTTCAATTTATTCTCGAAGAAAATGAGGTACAGAGAGGTTAAATAACCTGCCTAAATTACACAGTTTGTTAGTGGAAAACAGCCAGTCTTTAAAGTTGGATTGTTTAAACACTAAATTATACTGGCCCATTCATCTTGGGATTTTGCCTCTGACTCAAAGATGCATTGTGATGTCTGCAGCAATTTTTTTATGTTGGGGTTTGCCCTTTCAACAAGCAAGTTTCAGGTTTCTTCCTTACAGGTCCTTTCTCTCCAGAAAGGACAGGCTATTAGACAATAACTGATATTTCAGGCAGATTCTAGCAGTTATACCTGGGGCTTACAGATATCAGAGGCAGAAGAAAATGTAGGAGCTCACCCATTCCAACCTTCTTGTTATATGAATAGTCACACTAGGGCTCAGACTTGGGAAAGGTCAGAGATCTGGGAGTAAGATTCAGACAGACCTTCTGACTGCATTTCCAGGACTTTACGGGGTCAAAAAAGTAAAATGTGTCCTGTGAAAAGTTTATGTGTGCTTTCATCATTCAGCTTCAAAACAAACAAACCAGATAACAAAGAAGAAAGTAGATTATTTGAAAACATTGCCTTCACTCTCTGGCCTTCCCTGAAACCAGGTTTTCTCCTAATCTTACATTTCTTTCCCAGTGCCAATTCCTAACCAGCCCCAGGGACTGGGCCCGAGAGTGGTTGTAGATGTAGGCATTATCCTTGCTGTTCTCCACACTGTAAGGACCCAGCTCATAGGCTTCCTGACACTCCAAGTCCTGTCCTTATTCTGGGTGCCGCCAACAATCTACACATGGAAGACTTACCCCATATACCCTGGCCTCACACCTCTCTGACCTTTAACTTCTTAGTACCTTAACCACTCCCAGTCACTTGGCATCACTGGGCGTGGCTTCATCTCCAATATCCCACTGAGGCCCAAATCTTCTAATGAAGGCTGGGTCCATGCATTTGCTCTTTGGCTTCCCTGAGGAGTCCAGTGCCCAAAACCTTCCTTTTCTCTTCACTATTTTCCCTGTCCAGCCAAAATTTGGGGCATATTGATTTAGTATTAACTGCCTCATCATCCCCTTGCCCTCCAAATGCCACATCTGCACTATTTAGCCCCAGTTTTGGGTCTTTCCAAACAAATGCTTTCTCCGATTCCATAATAACCACTGTGGGAGAAATGAGCAGCACGCCAAGAATTTCCACCCTCAGCTGGCCCTTCTGGCCACCCTGCAATCCTTTCACACACCCCAGGACATCTCTTTCCCCAATTTTCCTCCTATCTGTACTCCAAGTTTTTTCATCACTCCTCTCAAACAACAGCCCCTTTCACTCTACCCTCACCACACCCCATACCATGGCTCAGACTCCTACTTCATGAAGGAGATTGAGGCTAACTTCAGCTCCTTGCCCCTACACCTACAAAGGTCTTTTTGGCTTCACTAATTCTCACTTCATATTGCATAGCACTACTTCTTATTATATAGCACTCCTTCAGCGTAGAAGTTCCTATTCTAGTTTCTTTTCCCTTGCTCTGTCTCTCCTCCGCTTTCCTTCTCCATTACGCTCAACCCTAAAACCTTGCTTACACTATTATCTCAGTTCTCTTGCTTGATTTTTAAATCTCTCCTTCTCTACTAGTTTACTTACTTCAGGATATTCTTATGATCAAGTGTCTCCCATCTTAGAAACAATTCCTTGATCCATCACCACCCTGTAACAATTACTATATTACTCTTTTTGCCAAGCTCATTGAAAGAAGAGTCTATTCTATTCTGTATCTTCCTTCTTTTTTTTTTTGAGACAGGGTCTCATCTGTGTCACCCAGGCTGGAGTGCAGTGGCATGACTGTGATTCAATGCAACCCCTGCCTCCTGGGCTCATGCTGTCCTCCTCCCTCAGCCTCCCAAGTAGCTTGGGCTACAGGCACATGCTTCCATGCCCAGCTAACTTTTTCTGTATTTTTTGTAGAGATGGGGTTTTGCCATGTTGACCAGGCTGGTATTGAACTCTTGAGCTCAAGTGATTCGCCCACCTCGGCCTCCCAAAGTGCTGGGATTACAGGCGTGAGCCACCACGCCTGATCTCTATCTTCCTTCTTACCTCCCATTTATTCTTCAGTTCATACCAATCAGGCTTCCATTCCAACCTTCTTGTTATATGAATAGTCACACTAGGGCTCAGACTTGGGAAAGGTCAGAGATCTGGGAGTAAGATTCAGACAGACCTTCTGACTGCATTTCCAGGACTTTACAGGGTCAAAAAAGTAAAATGTGTCCTGTGAAAAGTTTATGTGTGCTTTCATCATTCAGCTTCAAAACAAACAAACCAGATAACAAAGAAGAAAGTAGATTATTTGAAAACATTGCCTTCACTCTCTGGCCTTCCCTGAAACCAGGTTTTCTCCTAATCTTACATTTCTTACATTTCTCCTAATCTTACTATTCCCACTACTCTAATAAAATGGTGTCAAAAGCCACCACCAATAACCTATTATTACATTCAGTAAACATTGGTAGTACACTTATTTTCCTCGGTCTCAGTGACACCACCACACCACCATCTCCTGATGTTTTACTTATATTTTTAAAATTAAACATTTTTATTTGAGATCATTGTAGGTTCACATGCAGTTTTAAGAAACAATACAGAGAGGTCCTGTATATCCTCTACCCAGTTTCTCCAGTTGTACTACCTTGTAAAGCTACAGTACAATATCACAACTAAGATATTGACATTGATACAGTCCAGATACAGCAAAGTTCCATCATCATGAGAATTCCTCCTGTTGCCCTTTTATAGTAAAATAGACAAATCTACCTTTCATTCCCACCACTCCCTTTCCTAACCCCTGGTAAATAATCTGTCATCCATTTTTACAATTTTGTCATGTCAAGAATGTTATATAAATGGAATCATACATATGTGAGCTTTTGGGAGTGGCTTTTTTTTACTCAACATGATTACTTTGAGATTCATCCAGGTTGTGTGTAGCAGTACTTCATCTCTTTTTATTGCTGAGTAGTATTTCATGGTATAGATGTACCATAGTTTAACCACTCACCTACTGGAGGACATTTTGGCTGTTTCTCCAGTTTGGGGCTATTATAAATAAGACCACCATGAACATTCGTGTACAGAATTTGAGTGGACATATGTTTTCAGTTTTCTGGATGAATGCCCAGCTGTGCAATTACTGGGTCGCACACAATTGCATGTTTAGTTTTATAAGAAACTGACAAACCACTTTCCAGAGTAGTTACACAACTTTATATTCACACCAGCAATGTATCTGCATGCTTGCTAGCATTTGGTCTTGTCACTATTTCTTTTTATCTTGCCCATCATTATAGTTGTGTAGCGATATCTCATTGTGGTTTAAATTTGTATTTATCTGATGCTTAATGACATTGAACATCTTTTATGTGTTTATTTGCCATCTGTATAGTCTTCAGTGAAATGTCTGTTCATGTGGATATCTAATTGCTCTGGCATCAATTGTTGAAAAGACTATTTGTTCTCCATTGAATTGCTTTTGTGCCACTCCTTGCATGATTTCTGGTGAGAAGTCCACTATAATTATTATCCTTGTTCCTTTACAGGCAAAGTATTTTCCCCTCTGGCTTCTTTCATGACTTTCTCATTACCTTTGGTTTTCTGCAGCTTGAATATGATATGCTTAAGTATGACTTTTAGCAATTTATATGGTGTCACCTGAACTTCTGGGATGTGTGGCTTTATGTCTACCGTTGATTTTAGAAATCGATGTACCGTTATTATTTCAAATCTTTCTTCTGTTTCTTTCTCTCTCCTCTTTCTGGTAATCTATTTACACATGTTACGTCATGTGAAAATGTCTCATAGTTCTTGGATGCTCTTTTCTTTTTTCATTTTTTTTTAAAATTTTAGTTTAAGAAGTTTCTGTTGACCTATCTTCAAGATTACTCATTCTTTCCTTGGCCGTGCCCTTTGTACTGATGAGCCCATTAAAAGCATCTTTCATTTCTGCTAGTGTTTTTTCATTTTTGGCATTTAAAAATTCTTACTTAGAATTCCCATCTCTCTTCTTACATGATTAATCTGTTCTCACATGTTGTCTACTTTTTTTGATTAAAGCCCTTAGCATATTAACCATAGTTATTTTAAATTTCTGTCTGATAATCCCAACATTTATATCAGTCTTGTTCTGATGCTTGCATTGTCTCTTCAGACTATGATTTTTCATGCCTTTTGGTGTGCCTTGTAATTTTTGTTAAAAGCTGAACATATTGTATCTGATGTCAGGAATTAAGGTAAGTAAACCTCTAGTCTGAGGATTCATGTTAATCTGGCAAGAATTGGGTTTTGTGTAATCTTTTCTGTAACTATCGGTGCCTCAGGCTTAAACTTTTCTAGTGTTCTTGTTTTTGTCTCCCCAATTAACATTGTGCTTTCCTAAGTACTCCTCTGAGAGAGAGTCTGTGTCTTGCAGCTCTTTCGATTGTAACTCACTATTATAATACTGGAGCCCTGTTGGTATGGTGTTAAGGTGTGGATCAGGGGATATTTTATAATCTTCCAATTACATCTGTCTTTTAATGGATCTGTGTCTTTGGAATGTGACTTTTACAAGTATTTCTTTAATGACAGAGCTTTTCCCCTCCTGTCTCCTGTTCCATTCTTTGCCTGCAGTGTTTCCAATCTATTTCTTTAACAGTGTGATCCTTGTTTACTATTTTTCCCTCAGGTGAGACAGGAAGGCTGGAAGATGTGGGAGTGTAGACGAATTCTCTTCTCTCAGCTAGGACAAAGTTTCAGAATTATGTTGGAGAGTTAGCATTTGTTATGGAGAGGGCTCTAGATGTATTTCAGAATGGTTACTCTTCTACTATCTCTCCAGCGCCATAAGGAGACTTTTCTTGGATCCTGTATCCTCATTGTAAGAACCTGACGGGGTTCCTAGAAGGGAAAGTAGATTAAAAAATGTGAAGATCCTCCTAAGACTGTGGCTCTTATGAGTTTCTGACTCTCATAGTAGTCCACACTCAGCCTTTTAGCAATTTTTCAGAACTACCGTTTAAATGTTTTTACCATCTTATGGTTCCAGTAGCTTCTGTTTTAGTTAAGCAGATTTCAGTTGCTGTAGATTTTTGAACGTGGCTTTCTCTCCAGATTTAGAGATGGTAGTTTGCCCTGTGACCTCAGTTATCTGATGGGTCAAGAAAAGTTGTCGATTTTTAGTTTGTCCAGCTTTTTCTTGTTGTAGGACAGAAGTGACAACTTCCAACCTGTTTATACGTTGGAGCTGGAACCAGACATGTCTAATATTACATTTCTAATGTCAGTTTCTACGTGTTCATTGTTAATATATAGAAAAGGGATTGATTTTTGTGTGTTGGTCTTGTCTTATGTGACCTTGATGAGCTTACTTACTAGTTTTAAGAGAGTGCTTTTTTTTTTTTTTTGAGACGCAGTCTCGCTTTGTCACCCAGGCTGGAGTGCAGTGGCCTCAGCCTCCTGAGCAGCTGGGACTACAGGTGCCTGCCACCACGTCTGGTTAATTTTTTGTATTTTTTAGTAGAGACGGGGTTTCACCATGTTAGCCACGATGGTCTCCATCTCCTGACCTTGTGATCCACCCACTTGGGCCTCCCAAAGTGCTCGGATTACAGGTGTGAGCCACTGCGCCCGGATTACAGGTGTGAGCCACTGCACCCGGCCAAGAGATTGTTTTTTAATAGGTTACTTGGAATTTTTCTATGCAGACAACCATGTCATTGAAAATAATGGCAGTTTTATATCTTTCTTTCCAATCTATATGCCTTTTATTCCTTTTTCTTATCTAAATGCAATGACTAAACTTTCTAATATTATGTTGAATAATAGTGGTGAGAGAGGACATCCTTGCATTTTTCTTCATCTTTGAGGAAAAAGCGTTCAGTGTTTCACCATTAATTATGATGTTAGGTGTAGGTCTTTTGTATAATAGATGCTTTTTATTAAGTTGAGATTGTTCCTCTCTATTCCTATCTTGCTAAGAGGTTTTTGCTTTTTATCATGAATTAATGTTGGATTTTGTTAAATAATTTTTCTGTTGATATGATCATATGATTTTTCATTTAGCCTGTAGATATTACGGATTACAATGGTTGATTTATGAATATGAAACCAACTTACATATCTGGAATAAATTCTACTTGGTCATGGTATTTAAGTTGTTTATTTTTACATTGATGAATTCAGTATGCTAATTTTTTTAAAGAAGTCTTGTGCCTAGATTAATGATCCGTAATTGATCTGTAACTTTCTGTTTTTGTATTTTTTTATATGGTTTTGGTATGAAGATAATACTGGCCTCATAAAATGCAGTGGAAATTGGTAATTCTCATCTGTTTTCTGGAAAAGATTGCATAGAGTTGGTGCTAGTTCTTCTTTAAACATTGGGTAGAATTCTCCAGTGAAACCATCTGGGAGTAGAGATTTCTTTTTTGGGAACTTTAGAAATTATGAAAAATTATGAATTAAATAATTTAATTTCTTTAAGTATTGTAAAACTATTTGGATTATTTTATTTTGGGTTTTCAAAGATTAGGTACATTTCTTTTAGGTTGCAAAATTTATGAGATTAAATTTGTTCTTAGTATTATCTTATCATCCTTTGAATGTTTGCAGGGTCTATAGTTATAGTCTGTTTCATTCCTCATATTAGTAATATGTATCTTTTTTTTTGGGTGTCAATCTTGTGGTAGATTTTTCAATTTTATTGCTCTTTTCAAAGAACTAGCTGTTTGTTTCATTTTTGTTTCCTATTATATTCCTATTTTTAATTTTATTTACACTAATATCTTTATTATTTCCTCCTTTCTACTTGTGTCTGGTTTATTCTCCTCTCTTTCTACTTCCTTTAGGCAGGAACTTAGATTATTGATTTACTCTTTTCTAATGTAAGCATTTAATGCTATCTATTTTCATTTTAGCATTGCTTTAACAGTATACCACTAGTGTTTATATGGTGAATATTTATTTTCATTCAGTTTGATACATTTTTAATTTCTTTTGAGACATTCTCATTGACTCACGGTTGGTTTAGTTTCATTTACTTTCCAAGTGTTTTGATATTTTTCTCTTATTGATTTTCAGTGTCATCTGGCTCATCTGTTGTAGGTAGCACTTCTGTATGTTCCTGAGGAAAAATGAGCTTTTATGACCACCTTCCATTGCTACGCTGGTGGTGAGGAAATGACAGGCCTGGGTCACCATTTTCTGTTGATAAGAGGTCATAATATGACTGGCCACTATTTTGTTTTCCTAGTTCTATGGTCCCAAACCAAGACACCTTCCTCTTCCACTTTTCAGAGTTTTTCTTTGGTTGTCTTTTGAGTTACTTCCAGAGTTTATAGTTGTACTTAGTGTGTAGGAGTTTGGAAATAAAGATTTAGGTGCTTTTCCGAAGCAGAAATCTCATGATTATTTGAAATAATTGTTTAGATATAATTTTCATATACATTTTACCATCTAGAGTGTACAATTTAATGCTTTTAGTATATTTTCAGAGACATGCAACCATTGCCAGAATTTAAATAACAATATTTTCATCACCTTAAAAAGAAACCATGAAGCGGTTAGCAGTTACTCTCTATGTTCCCCATCACCCAAATCCTAGGCAACCAAAGGAGTTCCTATCTCAATAGGTTTGCCTCTTCTGGATATTTTACGTAATTGGAATCATGCAATATGTGATCTTTTGTGACCAGCTTCTTTCATGTAGCATAATGTTTTTAAGTTTCATCTATGTTACATATATATTAATAGTATGTATAGGAACTTTATTCCTTTTTAATGCTGAATAACAATTAATTGTATAGCTATACCATGTTTAATTTGCATGCACCTAGTAAATAATGATGTAGAGATTTTTTTTTGTATTTTTCCTCTTTCTTTGGTCATGTTTCTGGTCAAATCTTTTGTCCATTTTTAACTAAGATTTTTGATTGGATGTTGACAGTTCTTTGTACAATCTGGATTATATATATATATATATTTTTTTTTTTTTTTTAGTTTGTGACTTGACTTTCATTCTCTCAATTGTGCCCTTTAGAGAGCAGAACCTTTAAAATTTTAATGAAGTCTAGTTTATCATTAAAAAAATTTTATGAATCTTGCTTTTAGTGTCATTTCTAAAAAATCTTTGCCTAATCCAAGATCACAAGACGTCTCTCTCAGGTTGACATTAGAGGGAGGAGATGACGAGCCTAAGGCACAAAATTTAAGGAGAAACTCACACTGAGGGTTGTGCAAGTCCCTGAGAATGAGGATGTCCTTATATTTTGCACCCTTGGCTCCTCACTTGTGTCACTCTATTCCTGGTCCTGTATTCTTGCTTCCTAGAAATTTTTTATCATTTAATTTATTCGATCATTAGTTGAGGACCTATTGGGTTGTTTCCGGTTTTTCCTATTTTAAATATTGCTGTTATAAATATTCATACACAAGTTTTGGTGTGGAGGTATGTTTTCATTTTTCTTAAGTATGTATCTAGGAGTGGAATTACTCATCATATGATAACCGTAAGTTTAAACATTAGAGAAACTGCCAAACACTTTGTAAAAAATGTGACTGCATCATTTTGCATTCCTACCAGAAATGTCTGATATTTCCAATTTCTTCATATCCTTGCCAATAATATTTGTTATCTGACTTTTTTATTGTAGCCCTCCCAGTGAGTCTGAATGGCATCTTGTTGTGGTTTTGGTTTGCATTTCCCTAATGACTAGTAATGCCAATCAATGTAATTAATATGTCATATGAAGAAACAATGTGAAAATATATTTTTAGTTTGTTTATTTCTGTCTATGATTTATTTTGTGTTGATTTTTAAATTTTATTTTTATTTTTATATTTTGGAGACAAGATCTCACTCTGTTGCCCAAACTGGAGTGCAGTGGTGTGATCATGGCTCACTACAGGATGGATCTCCTGTGCTCAAAAGATCCCACCACCTCAGTCTCCCAAGTAGCTAGGACTACAGGTGTGCCAACATGCCCAGCTAATTTTTGTATTTCTTGTAGAGATGGAGTTTAGCTATGTTGCCCAGCCTGATCTTGAACTCCTCAGCTCAAGTAATACACCCACCTCAGCCTCCCAAAGTGCGGCAATCACAGACATGAGCCACCGCTAGCCTTGAGTTGATTTTGTATATAGTATAAGGTATGGATTGAAGTTTATCTTTTTCTTCCATATAGATATTCACATTTTCTAGCACCATTTATTGAAAAGACTACCATTTCTTCACTGAATTGCCTTTACACCTTTATCAAAAATCAGTTAATAATTCATTTTTTTCTGTATTTCTACATTCTGTCTGTTTGAAGGATCTATTTGTTTATTTTTATGTCAGTACCATACTATCCTTATGACTATAAACAAATCTTTAAATTGAATAGTCTTAGCCACCAAGTTTATTCTCCTTTATCTAAGTTGTTTAGAATATTCTTGGTCCTCTGCATTTAAATAGGAATTTTGGAATCGGTTTAACAGTTTATACAAAGGAGTCTCATAGGATTTCGACTGGTATTGCATTGAATCTGTAGATCAATTCTGAGATTCTTTTGACCCACTAAATCTCCACTTATTTAGGTATTTTTTATTATCTGTCAGCAACATATTATAGTTTTCAGTAATCTTGCAGCTCTGCTGTCAGAATTATTTGTATTTCACATTTCTGATGATTTTGTAAATGGTATTTTAAAAAATGTTAACTTCTGATTATTCATTATTAGTATATAGAAATAAAATTAAATTTTGTAAGTTGAATTTGTATATTATCAGTCATAATAGTTTTGTTTTGTAAAATTGGTTGGCTTTTCTACATTGATGATTATGGTATCTGTGAATAAAGTCTTCCTTATTCCTTCGGAGTCTGGAATAAAGACTCACTTCTTATTTTTTTGTCTTGGGGCACTAGCTGCAACCTTCAGTGCAGCTACACACAACAACACACATTTATTATCTCACAGTTTCTGTGGGTCAGGAATCTAGGCATGGCTTAATGAGATATTCTGCTCTGGGTCTCATAGGCTGCAATCAAGGTTTTGATTGAGTATGTTTTCATCTAGAGAATCAACTAGAAAAGAATCTGCTTCCGAAATCATTAAACTTGTTGGCCTAATTAATTTCCTTGCAACTCTATGACTAAAGGCCTTTGTTTCTTACCTTAGCTGGAGGTGTCCTCAAGGTCCTAGAGGTCACCTTCGGCTTTTTACCATGTGACTATCTCTATAGGCAGTTCATAACATGTTCGTCTGCTTCTTTAAGGCTAGCAGAAAATCTCTCTTGCCAGTCTGGTAAGACTTTTATAACGCAATGTAATGGTAGGAGTGGTAGCTCATCATCTTTGCCATATAACATGACCTCACTAATGGAGTAATATCCCATTACTCTCGTCGTATTCTATCAGCTAGAAGCAAGTCACATGTCCCACCTAAACTCAAGGAGAGTGGATTACACAGTACATAAAAACAGGAAGTAGAGATCCTGGGAACCATATTCGTACTTTCTCTGCCACATAAGAATCCTAAAAATGCCATTTCCTCCAGCCCAATTTTTTGCAAATGTCATGTATTTTACTTTTAATATGGTAAAACCCCAGTGGTTTTCCTTCTTTTAGGCATATCCATATTTATAGATACACACCTGAAGGGTTTCCTGTACAATTTGCTTAGTGCAATATGCAATTAGTGATTAATTCTTTCAGCTTTTTTGTATCCTAAAATGTTATTTTATCCCTTTTTTAAAAACACATTTTGGCTGGATATGGAATTGTGGATTTACTTTGTCCTTCTTGCAGTACTTTAAATACATTGTTTTACTGTCTTATAGCTTTCATGGTTTCTGAAAAGAAATTATCTATCATCCTTACCTGTCTTCCTCTACGTGATGTGTCTTTCTTCTAGGCTTATTTTAAGAGTTTCTTTTCATGAATTACTGTGGTTAATTTTATTATGATGTGCTTTAGTGTATTTTTTTTTCATCTTTGTTGTGCTTGGACATGCTAAAGTTACTGGATCTGTGGCTTTATAGTCTTCACCAATTCTGGAAAGTTTTATACTATTATTTCTTCAAATATTTAGTTTTCTGTCTCTCTCTCCTCTTCAGAGGCTCCAATCACATGTATATTAGGCTACTTTAAATTATCCCACAACTTAGTGATGTTCCTCATTTTACTTCCATCTCTTTTCTCCCTGTATTTCATTTTGGAGAGTTTTGATTTCTATATCTTTATCTTTGTTTATCTTTTATTTTGAATGTCTATTATGTTGTTATTCCCAGTGACTGTACTTTTCACCTCAGACAATGTGGTTTACATCTCTACAAGTTAGACTTGTGTCTTCTTTGTATATTCCATTTCTACAGCTAACGTGTTTATTCAGTATTTCCTCTATCTTCTTGAACATGAGATACAGGCAAATTGACTATTTTAATGTTCTTATCTACTAATTTTATCATCTGTGCCAGCTTTGTGTCTGTTCTGATTAGCTGAGCTTTCTCCTTATTATGGGTAGTGTTTGCCTGCTGCATTGTTCATCTTGTAATTTTTTGGTTGGATGTCAGATGTGAATTTTGACTTGTAGGTGTTGTATATTTTGTATTTCTATAACTATTCTTGAGCTTTGTTCTAGGATGCAGCTAAGTTACTTGAAAAAAGACTGGTACTTACATGTCTTCCTTTTAAACTTCAAGGTAGACCAGAACAGCATTTAGTCTAGAGTTCATTTTCTTCACTACTCAGACAAGACCCTTCTGAGTATTCGTCTCTATGTCCCATTAATTATGAGGTCTTTCACTCTGGCGGTAGGTACAGAAATTATTTTCTGCCTTATGTGAATGTGAGGTACTATTTCTATAATCCCTTTGGGTTCTTACATACACAAATCCATCAGCCCTGATCTAAGCAATGAATAAGGACACTCCGCAGATCTCCTCATTTCTTTATCTGTATGACTCTCTCCTCTCAATTGCTCTGCCCTATGAACTTTAGCTTTCTGGGACTCCTAGGACTTCTAGGTCTATCTCCTCAACTCAGAGAGAATGCCTGGATTCTGGGCAAAACCTGGGTTTCTATCCTCTGCGCTGCACGTTGGTACCTCTTTCAGGCAGCAAGCTGGAACAATTGTTGGCTCATCTCATTCATTTTCTGTCTTTCAGGGATCACTATCCTTTGTTGCATGGCATTCAATGTCTTGAGAATCATTACTTAATATACATTGATTGTTTTTAGCCATGTCAAGTGGGATGGTAAATGTGTTCCCTGTTACTCCTTCCTGTTCAAAAGGAAAATCAGAAATATTTATTAATTTTATACTGTTTAGAAAATTTCTGGGTATCTTTCTGTTATTTCTAATTCAATTCTGTGTGGTTATAGAACATACTTTGTCTGATTCAAATCCTTCAAATTTGTTGAAGTTTGTTTTACAAGTCAGAAATATGGTAGTATATCTTGGCAAGTGTTGCATGTGTACTTGAAACTGTGTTTCGCTCTTGTTGGGTGCTGTATTATCTATATATATTAAGACAAGTGGTTAATAGTATAATTCAGGTAATCTATATACTGTACATATTTATTTCTCTGTGCTTGTAGAAAGAGTATTGAAATCTCCAACTATAAATGTGAATTTGTTTATTTTGTTTTAAGATTTGTATTCGCTTCATCTGTTTTGAAACTCCGATGTTAGGTACACACACATTTAGAATTGTTGTTTCATTAGTGAATTGACCCCTTCGTAAGTATACAATGGCCCTTTTTATCCCTGGTAATATTACTATTCTTAACATTAACATTGTCTGATACTAATGCAGCCATTTTAGCTTTCCTTTTTTCATTTTTAAAAACAGCTTTATTGAGGTATGATTTATATACCACAAAATTTATCCATTTGAAGTATACAATCTGATGGTTTAGAAAATTGATAGAGTTGTATAACCATCATCACTACCCAATTTGTAGAACATTTACCTCCCTCTTAAAAGAAAAGTCATACAACTTAGCAGTCATTCCCTATTCCTTCTTATCCTCAGCCTTAGGTAACACTAATCTATGTTTCATCTCTATAAATTTGCCTATTGTGGATATTTCCTATAAAGGGAATCTTAAAATATGTGACCTTTTGTGACTGGATTCTTTTACTGAACATGTTTTCAAATTTCATCCATGTTATAGTTGTATGAGTACTACATTTGTTGTTTATTGGCATTGCATATTCTATTTTATGGATATATCACATTTTACTAACGTCTTCATTAGCTGATTAGCATTTGGACTGTTTCCACTTTTGACTGTTATGAGCAGTGCTACTATGAACATTTTTGTGCAGATATATGTTTGATTTTTCTTGAGTAAACACCTAGGAGAGGGATTTCTGGGTCAAACAAACTTCCCGATTAATATTTTGGAGAAATGTCAGTCTGCTTTCCAAAGTAGCTGCACCACTTTCCCATCCCACCAGCAATGTACGAATAATTCAGCTTCTTCATATTCTTGCCATTGTTCATTATTTTCTGTTTTCTTTTTGTTATAGCCATTCTGGTGAGTGTGAAGTGGTATCTTATTGTGCTTTTGACTTCTATTTCCTTAATGACTCATGATATTGAGTATCTTTTCATGCGTTTAACGGCCATTTGTGCATCTTCTTTAGAAGAATGTCAATTTAGAGCATTTGTTCATTTTTATACTATATCTGTGTGTCTCTTTGTTATTGAGCTGTGTGTTCTTTATAAATATTGAATACAAGTCTTTTATCAAAGATATAATTTTCAAATATTTTATCCCATCTTGTGGGCTGTCTGTTTACTTCCTTGGTTTAGTTCCTTGATTATAGCCTTCACAGGGATAAATCCCACTTGGTCAAGATGAATGATTTTTCTAGTGCATTGTCAAACTCAGCTTGCTAGTATTTTGTTGAAGATTTTTGCGTCACTATTAATCAGTGATATCGGCCTATAGTTTTCCTTTTTTGATGGGTCTTCATCTAGTTTTGGATCAAGGTAGCACTGGTCTAATGAAGTTCAATTTATGCTTTCTTTTGTCACTTGTACTGTGGTTTCATAGTCAAGGAACCACTGGTTAACACCAAACTCATGAAAATTTACCTTTAAGTTTTCTTCTAATAATTTTATAGTCTCAAGTCTTATTATATTTATGTATATGATACATTTTGAGTTAATTTTTGTGTATAGTATGAGGCAGGGGTCCAATTTCATCATTTTCTTTGCCCATTGCCTTGTCTTGGCACTCTTGTTGAAATCAACTGACAATATGTGTAAGGTTTATTTCTGGATTCTCAATTCTATTTCATTTTTTTATATGTATATCCTTACACAAGAGCCAAACTCAAGGCCATAAACACATCAATCACCTCCCAGTTTCCTTCTGCCATTGTTATTATTATTTTGTTGAGAGAGGTGAAAACACTTAACAAGTAGGGTGTGGTGGCTTATGCCTGTAATCCCAGCACTTTAGGAGGCCAAGACCAGAGGATTGCTTGAGCCCAGAAGTTTGAGATCACACTAGGCAACATAGGGAGACCCCATCTCTATTAAAAAAAATGCAAATTATCTAGGCATGGTGGCACATGCCTGTGATCCCAGATATTTGGGAGGCTGAGGTTGGAGGATTGCTTGAGCACAGGAGGTCAAGGCTGCAGTTATGATGGCGCCACTGCACTGTAGCCTGGGTGACAGAGTGAGACAAAAAGAAAGAAAGAAAGAAAGAAAGAAAGAAAGAAAGAAAGAAAGAAAGAAAGAAAGAAAGAAAGAAAGAAAGAAAGAGAAAAAGAAAGAAAGAAAGAAAGAAGAAAGAAAGAAAGAAAGAAGAAAGAAAGAAAGAAAGAAAGAAAGAAAGAAAGAAAGAAAGAAAGAAAGAAAAAGAAAG
>NW_012121277.1:252601-264959 GCF_000951035.1 Colobus angolensis palliatus
AAAGAAAGAAAGAAAGAAAGAAAGAAAGAAAGAAAGAAAGAAAGAAAGAAAGAAAGAAGGAAGGAGAGAAAACACTACCTTCTTTGCAATATAGTGTGGTGAGCTATGGACACTATGCTGTATGGTAGATCTCCAGAACTTTTTTTCATCTTGCATAATTAAACTTTGTACCCTTGACTAACATCTTCCATCCTGCCCCCACTCCACCCCTTGGCAACTACCATTCTACTCTGTGATTCTATGAGTTTGACTATTTTAAACCCTACATATAAGTGAGATGATGTAGTGTATGTTTTTCTGTGTTTCGGTTATTTCACTTAGCATAACGCTCTCCAAATCCATTCACGTTGTTACAAGTGGCAGGATTTCCTTCATTTTTAAGGCTGAATGGTATTTTTGTGTGTGTATATACCGCTATTTCTTTACTCACTCATTCATTGTTGGATAATTAGATTGATTCCAAATCTTCGCTTCTGTAAACGATGCTACAATAAATATGGGAGTGCAAATATCTCTTCAAGATTCTGATTTCAATGCCTTTATATAACAAGAAGTGGGATTACTGGATTCCATGGTGGTTCAATTTTCTAGTTTTTGAGGAATCCCCATACTGCTGTCCATAATGGCTGCACCAATTCGTGTACACAATTATGTATACAATTTCACTTTTCTCCACATCCTTGCCAACACTTGTTAACATTTGTTTTTTAATTAATAGCCATTCTAACAGGTGTAAGGTGATTTCTCATGGTGGTTTTGGTTTGCATTTCTCTAATGATTAGTGATGTTGAGCACTTTTTCATATGCCTGTAGGCCATTTGTATGTCTTCTTTTGAGATATATCAATTCAAGTTCTTTGTCTATATTAAAATCAGATTATTATTATTTTTTGCCTTTCAGTTGTATGAGTTCCTTGTATATATTTTTAAAATATTAACTCCTTAACAGATATACAGTTTGCAAATATTTTCTCCCATTGTGAAGATTGCCTTTTCATTTTGTTGATTGTTTCCTTAACTTTGCAGAGATTTTTAGCTTGATATTGTCCCATTTGTTTGTTTCTGCTTTTGTTGCCTGTGCTTTCAGTATCATATTTTAAAAATAATTGCCGAGACCAATGTTACGGAAATTTTTCCTTATGTTTTCTTTTTCCTTATAGTTATTGGTCTTATATTTAAGTCTTTAATCCATTTGAGTTGAATTTTGTGTATGGTATAAATGTCCAATTAATTCTTTTGTATGTGGATATCCAGTTTCCCCAGCATCATTTATTAAAGAAGCTATCCTTTCCTCATTTTGTATTCTTGGCACCCTCATGAAAAATTAGTTGAGTGTGTATGTGTGGGTCTATTTCTGGGCTATTCTATTCCACTGGTCTATATGGTTGTTTTTATGACATACCATTCTGTTTTGATTACCGTAGCTTTGTAATACAGTTTACAATCAGGAAGTGTGATGCCTCTAGCTTTGCTATTCTTGTTCAATATTGCTTTGTCTATTTGGAGTCTTTTGTGGTTCCAAATGACTTATAGGATTCTTTCTTCTATGTTTTATTTTAAATGCTGCTGGAGTTTTGGTAGGGATTGCATTAAATCTGTGGATTTCTTTGCATAGTATGTACATTTTAACAATATTAACTCTTCCATGAACATGAGATATCTTTCCCTTTATTTGTGTCTACTTTAATTTCTTTCATCAATATTTCATAGTTATCAGTGTACAAATCTTTCGCCTCCTTGCTTAAATTTGTACCTAAGTATTTTATTATTTTTAATGCTATTGTAAATGGATTTTTTTCTTAAGTTCTTATTTGGATAGTTCATTGTTACTGTGGAGAAACACAATTGACTTTTATATGTTGACTTTTACCTTGTAACTCTATTGAGTTTGTTTACTAGTTCTAAGACTACTTTGGTGCAGTTTTTAGAGCCACATGCGTGTGCGTGCGTGCACACACACACACACATGCACAGGATCATGTCATCTGCAAACAGAGACAATTTTAATTCTTCCTTTCCAAGATGAATATTTTTTATTTCTTTTTCCTTGCCTAATTACTTCGGCTAGAACATCCACTACTGTTACATAGAAGTGGTGAGACTGGGTATCCTTGTTTTGTTCCTGATCTTAGAGGAAAAGCTTTTACCTTTGCACTGTCACTTACAATGTTACCTGTGGGCATGTCATATATGGTTTTTATTATACTGAGGTACATTCTTTATATACTTAATTTGTTGAGAGTTTTTACCATTAAAGGATACTGAATTTTGTCAAATGCTTGTTTCTGCATCTGTTGAGATGATCATGTGATTTTTATCCTACATTTTCCTAATGTGGTGTATCATGTTTATTGGTTTGTATATGCTGAAGTATCCTTGTATCCCAGGGATAAATCTCACTTGATATGTTGTGTAATACTTTTAATGTGTTGTTGAATTTGGTTTACTGGTATTTCATTGAAGATGTTTGCATGTATGTTCATCAGGGATATTGGCCTGTAATTTTCTTTTTTGTAGTGTCCTTGTCAACCATTGGTACTAGGTAATGCTAACCTCAGAATGAGTTTGGAAGTGTTCAACTTTCTTCAATTTGGGGGGACAATTTGAGAAGGATTGGCATTAATTCTTCTTTAAATGTTTGATAAAATTCACCATTGAAGTCATGCAGCCCTGAATATTTTTTGGAAGATTTTTTATTATTGATTCTATCTCCTTATTTGTTGTTGGTTTGTTCATATTTTCTATATCTTCATGGTTCAGTTTTAGAAGATTGTAAGTTTCTAGAAATTTATTCATTTCTTCTAGGTTATACAATTTGTTGGTGTATAATTGTTCAGAGTAGTCTCTTATGATTCTTTGTATTTCTGTAGTATCAGTTGTAATGTCCCCTCCTTCATTTATAATTTTGTTTATTTGAGATCTTGCTGTCTTTTCCTTAGTTTATCTAAAGATCTGTCAATTTCACTTGTTTTCAAAAAAAAGTAGTTTTTGTTTTTTATCTTTATTTTTATATTTATTTATTTAATTTTTTAAAACAATTTTGTTGGTACATAGTAGGTATACATATTTATGGAGTACATGAGATATTTTGAATAGGCATGCAATGCATAATAATCACATCATGGAAAATGGGGTATCCAACCTTACAAACATATATCTTTTGTGTTTCAAGCAATCCAGTTACACTCTTAGTTATTTTTAAAATGTACAATTAAATTATTTTTGACTATAGTCACCCTGTTGTACTAGCAAATACTAGGTCTTATTCATTGATACTAGCTATTTTTTGTACCCATAAACCATCCCTACCTCTCCCCCAAACCCCACTGCCCTTTGCAGCCTCTGGTAACCATTCTACTCTCTATCTGCATGGGTAAAATTATTTTGATGTCTAGATTCCACAAATAAGTAAGAACATGTGATGTTTGTCTTTCTGTGTCTGGCTTATTTCACTTAGAATAATGACCACCGGTTCCATCCATGTCATTGGAAATGACTGAATACCATTAATTTTATGGCTGAGTGGTACTGCATTGTTTACATGTACCACATTTTCTTTATCCATTCATCTGTTGATGGACACTTAATTTGCTTCTAAATCTTAGCTATTGGGAACAGAACTGCAACAAACATGGGAGTGCAGATATCTCTTTGATATACTGATTTCCTTTCTTCTGGGTATATATCCAGCAGTGGAATTGTAGTGTCATATGGCAACACTATATTGGGTTTTTTGAGGAACCTCCAAACTGTTCTCCATAATGGTTTTGTTAATTTACATTCCCACCAACAGTGTATGAGGGTTCCCTTTTCTCCACATCCTCACCAGCATTTGTTGTTGCCTATCTTTTGGATATAATAGACTTTAACTGGGGTGAGATGATATCTCATTGTAGCTTTGGTTTGCATTTCCCTGATAAACTGTGAAGTTGAGCACCTTTTCATATGCCTGTTTGTCACTTGTATGCCTTGAGAAATGTCTATTCAAATATTTTGCCCACTGTTTACTCAAATCATTAGTTTCTTTTTCCCCTACAGAGTTAGTCGAGCTCCTTATATATCCTGGTTATTAATTCCTTGTCAGATGAGTATTTTGCAAATATTTTCTCCCATTTTGTGGGTTGTCTCTTCACTTTGGTGACTGTTTCCTTTGCTGTGTAGAAGCTTTTTAACTTGATGTGATCCCATTTGTCCATTTTTGATTTGGTATCCTGTGCTTGTGAGGTATTACTCAAGAAATCTTTGCCTAGATTGATGTCCTGGAGAGTTTCCAGTTTTCTTGTAGTAGTTCTACAGTTTGAGGTCTTAGATTTAAATCTTTAATACATTTGTATTTGATTTTTGTATATGGTGAGATATAGTGTGATATAATGTGTCTAGTTTCATTCTTTTACATATGGATATGGATATCCAGTTTTTTCAGCACCATTTATTTAAGAGACTATCCTTTCCCCAGTGTAGCCATGTGGATTTTTTTTTCTGGGTTCTCTATTCTGTTCCATTGGTATACGTGTTTGTTTTTACCCCAGTACCATACTATTTTCGTTATTATTGCTTTATTAGTATAATTTGAAGTCTGGTAATGTGATTTCTCCAGTTTGTTCTTTTTGCTTAGGATGACTTTGGCTATACTGGGTCTTTTGTGGTTCCATATAAATTTTAGGACAGTTTTTTTTCTATTTCTGTGAAGAATATCATTGGTATTTTGATAGGGATTGCATTGAATCTGTAGGTTGCTTTGGGTAGTCTCGACTGAAATTTTCACAATATTGATTCTTCCATTCCATGAATATAGAATATCTTTCCATTTTTTTGGTGTCCTGTACAATTCCGTCCACTGGTGTTTTATAGTTTTCATGATAGAGATCTTTCACTTCTTAAGTTAATTCCTAGGTATTTCATTTTGTTTGTGGCTATTGTAAATGTGATTACTTTTTATTTCTTTTTCAGATTGTTCACTGTTGGCCTATAGAAATACTACTGATTTTTTATTGCTGATTTTGTATCCTGCAACTTTACTGAATTTGTTTATCTGTTCTAATAGTTTTTTGTGGAATCTTTAGGTTTTTTTTTTTTAAATATAAGATTATATCATCTGCAAGCAGGGATAATTTGAGTTCTTGCATTCCAACTTAGATGCCCCTTAGTTCTTTTACTTGTCTGATTGCTCTAGCTATGGTGCCCAGTAACAGTGAGTAACAGTGGTGATAGTGGGCATCTTTGTCATGTTCCAGATCTTAGAAGAAAGGCTTTCAGCTTTCCCCATTCAGTATGATACTAGCTGTGGGTCTGTCATATATGGCTTTCATTATGTTGAGGTATGTTCCTTCTATGCCCAGTTTATTGAAAGATTGTATCATGAAGCGCTGTTGAATTTTATCAAATGCTTTTTCAGCATTTAAAATGATCATATGGTTTTTTGTCCTTCATTCTGTTGATATCACATTGATTGATTTGCATATGTTGAAACATCCTTGAATGCAAGGGATAAATCCCACTTGGTCATGATGAATGATCTTTCTAATGTATTGTCAAATTCAGCTTGCTAGTATTTTGTTGTGGATTTTTGCGTCGCTATTCATTAGTGATATTGGCCTATAGTTTCCCTTTTTTGATGTGTCTTTATTGGGTTTTGGATCAAGGTAGCACAGGTCTAATAGAATGAGTTTGAAAGTATTCCCTTTTTTTGATATTTCTTGTAATAGCTTGAGTAGGACTGGTATTAGTTCTTCTTTGAATGTTTGGTAGAATTAAGCACTGAAGCCATTGAGTACCAGGCTTTTCCTTACTGGAAAACTTATTTATTTATTTATTATTATTATTATTATTATACTTTAAGTTCTAGGGTACATGTGCATAACATGCAGGTTTGTTACATATGTATACTTGTGTCATGTTGGTATGCTGCACCCATCAACTCATCAGCACCCATCAACTCGTCATTTACATCAGGTATAACTCCCAATGCCATCCCTCCCCCCTCCCCCCTCCCCATGATAAGCCCCAGTGTGTGATGTTCCCCTTCTCGAGTCCAAGTGATCTCATTGTTCAGTTCCCACCTATGAGTGAGAACATGTGGTGTTTGGTTTTCTGTTTTTGTGATAGTTTGCTAAGAATGATGGTTTCCAGCTGCATCCATGTCCCTACAAAGGACACAAACTCATCCTTTTTTATGGCTACATAGTATTCCATGGTATATATGTGCCACATTTTCTTAATCCAGTCTGTCACTGATGGACATTTGGGTTGCTTCCAAGTCTTTGCTATTGTGAATAGTGCCGCAATAAACATACGTGTGCATGTGTCTTTATAGCAGCATGATTTATGATCCTTTGGGTATATACCCAGTAATGGGATGGCTGGGTCATATGGTACATCTAGTTCTAGATCCTTGAGGAATCGCCATACTGTTCCTTACTGGAAAACTTTTTCTTAGGGCTTTGATCTCATTACTTGTTATTAGTCTGTTCAGGTTTTAGTCTTCATAGGTTGTATGTGCCTAGGAATTTGTCCATTTCTTCTAGATTTTCCAATTTATTGGCCTATAGTTGCTCAGAGTAGCCACTAATGATCCTTTTAATTTCTGCTGTATCGGTTGTAATGTCTCCTTTTTCATCTCTGATTTTATTTATTTGAGTCTTCTCCCTTTTTCTCTTAGTCTAACTAAAAGATTTGTCAATTTTGTTTAACTTTTCAAAAAAAAAAACACAACTTTTTGTTTCATTGATCTTTTGTATTGTTTTCTTCACTTCAATTTCATTTATTTCCCCCTCTGATATTTATTATTTCTTTTCTTCACCACTTTTAGGTTTGATTTGTTATTGCCTTCCTAGTTCTTTAAGAAGCATCATTATGTTGTTTATTTGGCGTTTTTCTTCTTTTTTAATGTAGGCACTTATAGCTATAAACTTCCCTCTTAGTACTGCTTTTGTTGTATCCCATAGATTTTGGTATGTTTTGTTCCCATTATCATTTGATTCAAGAAAAATTTCAATTTCCTTCATAATTTCTTCATTGACTCATTTGTCATTCAGGAGCATATTGTTTAATTTCCATGTATTTGTATAGTTTCCAAAATTTCTCTTGTTATTGATTTCTAGTTTTATTCCATTGTGGTCAGAGAAGATGCTTGATAATATTTCAATTTTCTAAAAATGTTTTATGACTTGTTTTGTGACCTAACATATGGTCTATGCTTGAAAATAATCCGTGTGCTGAGGGAAAAAAATCTGTATCCTGCAGCTGTTGAATGAAATGTTCTGTAAATATCCATTAGGTCCATTTGGTCTATAGTGCAGATTAAGTTTGATGTTTCTTTGTCAATTTTCTGAAAGCCAGATCTGTCCAATGTTGAAAGTAGGGCGTTGAAGTCTCCAGCTATCATTGTATTGGGGTCTGTTTGTCTCTTTAGCTCTAATACTATTGGCTTTATAAATCTGAGTGCTCCAGTGTTGTGTGCATAAATATTTAAAATTGTCATATCCTCTTGCTGAATTGACCTGTTTCTCATTACATAGTGACCTTTTTTTTTGTCTCTTCTTATAGTTTCTGTGTTGAAATCTGTTTTGCCTGACATAAATATAGCAGGAGCACCTGCTATTTTTTGGGTTCCATTGGCATGTAATATCTTTTTCCATCCCTTTATTTTCAGTCTTTGTGTTTCTTTATGGGTGAAGTATGTTTCTTATAGGCAACAGATCACTGATTCTCGGTTTTTCATCCATTGAGCCACTTTGTCTTTTGATTGGAGAGTTTAATCTATTTACAGTCAATGTTATTTTGATAAGTAAGGACTTGATCCTGCCATTTTATTTGTTTTATGATTGTTTTGTAGTTTTCCTTTTCTTCTTTCCTTTCTGTCTTTCTTTTAGTGAAAGTGATTTTCTCTGGTAATATGATTTAGTTTTTTGCTTTTAATTTTTTTATATCTGTTGTAGGTTTTTTGGTTTGAGGTTACCATGAGGCTTGCAAATACTATCTCATAATTCATTATTTTAAGCTGATAAAATCTTAACACTCTTTGTGTAAACAAGCAAAGAAAACAACCTAATAAGGACTCTATGCCTTAACTTATCCCTCAGCTTTTTTAAGTTTTTGTTGCTACTATTTGTATCTTATTGTGCTATGTCTTGAAAACTTGTAGGTATTATTTTTTATTGGTTCATCTTTCAGTCTTTCTACTTAAAAGTAATTTACACACCATAGTTGCTGTGTTATAATATTCTGTGTCTTTTGTGTACTTATTATTGCCAGTTAATTTTTATCTTCATATAATTTCTTATTGCTCATTAATGTCCTTTTCTTTCTGATTGAAGTACTGCCTTTAGCATTGCCTATAGGACAGGTCTAGTGTTGATGAAATTCTCAGCTTTTCTTTGTCTGGGAAAGTCTTTATTTCTCCTTTATGTTTGAAGGATATTTTCACCTAATATGCTATTCTAGGGTAAAAGATTTTTTTTCCTTCAGTACTTTAAATGTGTCATGTCACTCTCTCATGGCCTGTAAGATTTCCACTGAAAAGTCTGCTCTTAGATGTACTGGAGCTCAATCATATGTTATTTGTTTCTTTTCTCTTGGTGTTTTTATTTTATATTATATATAAAATATATGTATATTTATATATAAATATATTATTATTAAGAAATGAAATTACAAGACGTAGTCCTTCCCACTCTTCCCTTCCCTTACCAAAGGCAGAGGAGGCTTATTCCATGGCCACCCCCACCTCAGGTCCATGAGGAGTACTACCAGACTAATGCTGGTATTCTCTTAAGGCCCAAGGCCTTTCAGTCAGCCTGTGGTAAATGCTGCCTTGCCTGGGATTCACCCAGGACAGTGGACTTCCTTCTGGCCCAGGGCAGGTCCAAAAATGCCATTCAAGAGCCAAGTCCTGGAATCACGGACCCAAAGAGGTTGCCTGGTGCTCTACCCTCTGTTTCCAAGCTGGTACCTAAGGTGCAAGACAAAGTCTGCTTTACTTTTCCCTCTGCTTTTCTCAAGCAGAAGGAGTTTTGCCCAATAGCCACCACAGCTGGGAATGTGCTGAGTCTCACCTGAAGCCAGCACATCACACACCTGACTCAGCACACTTGAGTCACACCCATAGTCCTTGACATAAGACCTGGGTATTGCTGCTGGTTATTTAGTGCCCAAGGACTCTTCAGTTAGCAGATGATGAATCCTGTCAGGACTGGATCATTCCCTTTAAGGCAGTGGGTTCCCTTCTGACCCAGGGTGTGTATAGAAATGTCCTCTGCAAGCTAGGGCCTGAAAGGAGGCCTTACAACTCTGCTGTGGCTTAGCTGGTATTCAAGATGCAAGACAAAGTCCTCCCCACTCTTCCCTCTCCTTTTCTCCAGTGGAAGGAAGGGGTCTCTTTTGGAATTTTGAGCTGTGCAGCCTGGGGTTAGGAGGAGGGTGATGCCAGCACTTCCTTAGCCATCCTGGCTGGTGTCTTAGTAGCTTGTGTGCCTCCCCCCCACCACCAAGTACACTGGCTCTGGGACCAGTTCAGCACTAGGACTAACCCAGGAGTTGTAGTCCTTGTGTCCTAGACTATCTTTCAACTTTATTTAGGGCCTCAGAGTACTTTAGCTTGAGGTGGCAAGACATGCCAGAACTCAAGTTCTAATGCTGGCATCGGCAATTCCCCTCTGCTATGGCTGGTTAAATTCTCCCTCTGTGGGCAGGAGTTAGCTAAGTTTGGTCTAGTTTTGCTTTCTTCTATAACAAGGGCAGCATTGAGTTCAATGCTTCACATTTGCTGACTCTCCCTCTCCCCAACACACAGAAACACTGTCTGCACCACACCACAACCACTGGGATATAAGGGAGGGGTGGCATCGGCGATTCAAGACTCTTTTTCCTACCTTTTCAGTGCCTTTCAGGAATATGAAGTTAAAACCGGGTACTGTGGGTAGTGACCTGATTTTTGGCTCTTATGAAAGTGTTTTCTTTTCCATTTAGATAGTTGTTAAATTGGTGTCCTTGGTGGGGGAACGATCAGTGGAGTCATCTATCTTACCATTTTGCTCTGCCAGCAAAATCTTCATTCTTTCTCAATCTTTTCTATTATTTTGCTGGTCTCTATTTCATTTATTTCTGTGCCAATCTTCATTATTTCCTTCCTTCTGCTAACTTTGGGTGAGAATATTGAGATTATGTTATATATCTTTTCTGACCACAATGTTATGTTTTCCAAAACCTCTCATGGGCATCTCATTCCACAGCTTTTCCTTTGGAATTACAGTCAGCCCTCTGTATCCATGGGCTGCACATCCATGGATTTGACCACTCTGGATAAAAAATATTTGGAAAAAAATTCCACCAATTCCAAAAAGTAAAGCTTGACTTTGCTGTACATCAAGTATTACATTGAATCCACATTAATTAAGAAATCTGTAGGTATTATATTAACTATTATAAGCAATCTAGTGGTGATATAAATTATAAAGTATATGCAAATACTCCACCATTTCACATAGGAGACTTGAGCATCTGCGGATTTTGTTATCCACGGGGGTTCTGGTAACCAAACCCCCATGGATACTAAGGGATGATCAAATTTGGTCTGCTTCTTGTTTTCGATTTCTGTTATGGGTATCTCAGGCATCTGTTGTATTAAACAATTACCGTTGATAGTTTTTGAGAAATGGCCCTAGATGTAAACCTGTTTGCATTGAGTGAGCCCCGAGTTATGCAGGTCACATGAAAACAAGTGCTAAGAGTAAAGTTTCCAGGGAACTATCAGACTGGTCAAAAAATGACAGTTCTCTGGGAATGGTTTTTAGGGTGGACTGAATCTGTTCTGCCACCTCCTAAGTGGTTGATAGCCTGCTGGTTTTCATCTTGTTTGCAGGGATGTTTGTTTGTAGAATTACTGCATAGCTGGGGCAGGGGGATGGGATTAGGTTAAGTTAAAACTCCACAAAACTTGCTGTTCTTAATGAGTCATTCAGTTTTCTTAAATAAATGTTTTTTGAATTGTTGTAAGCCTTTGGATAATTTCCAAACTATAAATTCTGAATTCAATGTTGATTATAGATTCCATTATTGATTCTGAATTCAGAAAATTTTGACTCTGATTATTTTTGTCTAAGTTCTTGTTGCTTTTATGGAGGATTGGATGTTTGAAAGTCCTAGCTTCATCATTCTCTCTGATCCATACTATTAGCTTTTACATTTTGGGCTTTGCTCCATTCTGAGTCAATTTTTGTGTATGATATGAAGCAAGGATCTTTTCTCATCCATATTGCTATTCAGTTGACTTTGAATTTACATGTATATTTATATTCCTTGAAATCAACTTTACTGACATTTGAGTTACATAGAATCAAATGAATCCACTTTACATGTTCGGTTTGATGATACAAATCAATCCATTCATTTAATCACTATTACACAGGAAGTTTCTATCACCCCAAAAAGAAAGTTTCTTTATGTTGCTTTGCAGTAAATCTTCTCCTACATCCAGTTATAAGCAGGCACTGTTCTGCTTTCTTTATTTTTTCTTTTTTTCCTTTTTGAGACATAGTCTCACTCTGAGGGCCAGGCTGGAGTGCAATGGCATGATCTCGACGGGCTCACTGCAACCTCTGCCTCCCGGGTTCAAGTGATTCTCCTGCCTCAGCCTCCTGAGTAGCTGGGATTATAGGCACGCACCACCACGCCCTGCTAATTTTTGTATTTTTGGTACAGACAGGGTTTCACCATATTGGTCAGGCTGGTCTCGAACTCCTGACCTCGTGATCTGCCCGCCTCAGCCTCCCAAAGTGTTGGGATTACAGAGTGAGCCACTGTGCCCGGCCACTGTTCTGCTTTCTATCACTATAGATTTACTTTTTTCTATTCTGGAATTTCATTAAATGGAATCAGACATTATATACAGTTTTTGTGTGATCATGGTGAAAAGTTCAGCATACATTTCGAAATTTGTCCTTTTTTTTTAAGGTTATCAGTAGTTTATTCCTCCTTATTGCTGAGTAATATTTTGTTATATAAAGATACCACAATTTGTGTACTAATTTACAAGTTGATTAACTTTTGAGTTGCTTCCAGTTTTTGGCTGTTGTGAATAAAGCCTCCATGCATATTCATGTACAGGTCTTTTTGTGGTCTTTAGCTTTCATTTATTTAAGGAAAATACCTAGTGAAAGAATTACTGGCTCATATGATAAGTAATGTGGCCAACTATCTTGGTTTGCCTGCGATAGTCTCAGATTTAGCACTAAAAGTTTCATATCCCAGCAAAGCTTTCAGTCCTAAAAAGCTGGGACAGTTGGTGACAGTAATATTCTGACTTTACAAGAAACTGCTCCACTCTCCTTTCTTTCTTTCTCTTTCTTTCTTTCTTTCTTTCT